>NC_092804.1:1217500-1517500 GCF_040954645.1 Diabrotica undecimpunctata | reverse complement strand
TTTTTTTGTGTCTATTCCAATTTTTTCAGCTGACATTTTTGTCCACTTAAATACGGTGTTGATTCCAAGTGGACAGTTTTTAAACCAAGATCCATCCTTCCAGTTGGGGTGAACGGTAGAAAAGAGTCTGTCTAATAAAATCTTTGGTCCCTTTTTTTTCCATTAATTTCAAAAATAATCTAACTAAACCGTATTCAATTTACAAATTCCCAATTGTCAATAGAAGCACGTGAAAGCCAAACAGGGTCGTACTGATGTGTAACATATAATTTTTAAAAATATTTACTTTTAAAACTGTTAGTGTAAGAATTTCTTGAAATTTAATCATTATATCACAATTAAACTAAACTCTAAAAATTAACACGACCAGTAAATAACTTAACAATAACTATAACATAAATATAACACAATATATTAACTTAAAAATCAACACGATACCATTTAAATTTAAACATGCTGGCAAGTTTGGATCTGTAACATGAGAATCTGTCTAGCTTAAGGCAATAAATTATATTTAATAGCCTCTTGACGAATGAGACGACGAATATCAACACGTGCTCATATTTACAGATGGGAATTTGCTAAATGAATGTACTTTAGGCATAAATTTTCGTTTGATGAATTTCTTACCAACCATTTGCTGCTTGCCAAACTTTTCGACCGCCTTGATTTATTTTGAAAAACTGCTGTTGTATAACATAACATCAAATTCCTTCTGGAAGAAAGTGAATCTTTCAGTTTACGGCCTTGTTGCCCCTCAAAGCAAGTTCAAATGAGCAAAGGTGAAAAAACTTTTTTTGTGCTTCATCGGGGGTTCCCTCGTCGTAGCTTTTGATAATTTTTAATAGTTCTTCGGTGGATAATGCTTTTGAACTGAGTTATCTCGTTTCTTGAACACTTTGAAGCTGCCCCCGCTTCGTATCTCTGGCCAATCTTGCACATTTAAAAGATATATCTGTGAAAGGGTCGATTTTTATGCCGTACTCCGTAAATAATTTTTCTTTTGCTTCAGTATTCCACATTGACTTTACAGACGACTTTTTATAGTCTTTGCCATTGCCTCTTTCATGTTAAAGGCATAATCCTGGAGAATTTGTGCTAGTTTCGTGATGGTAGTATTTCTTTCAAGCGTAAAATTTTTCACAACTAGGAACTCCGAAAATTCCAAATAGACTCTGCGTGTTCAATGGGACATTTCCCGAAATCAATTTTTAGGATTCTTCACTTGACTGGCATCAAAATCTTGATTTTTTGTCTGTATTCATTATATATGTCCAAAATTGATGACGTTTATCAAACTGAAAACAATAGAATTACCAGACACCTTCTTGACGGATGTGTCATAATTTTTTCGCTGAGAAATCATGGGCAGGAAGAAGTTTTGTCAGTAGGAAACGTGGCGTTGCCACGTTAGGAACATATATGCACATTGTGCCTATGCACATAAACACAGTGCCTAAAAATGAATAAAGAACGAATAACCTTTCTATTTTGTATCAATGCAGCAGGAACTCACCGATTGAAGCCTCTGTCTGTGTTAGGAAATCAAAAAAACCAAAAGCTTTAAAAGATATTTCCAAAAAAGCACTTCCAGTTTTTTATAGAAGCCAAAAACGCTCATGGATGTCGACGACTTTATTTTCAGAATAGTTCGAAAATGAATTCGTCCCAAGTGTAAAATCCATTTTACAATAAAAAAAATCTTCCCATCAAAGCATTGTTGCTTATTGACCATGCGACAACTCTTAAAATCTACAAAATGGTGACATGATTATCAGATTTTTGCCACCGAACGTCACGAGCTTAATTTAGCCGTTAGACCAGAGAGTAATAGAGACATTCAAGAGATTCAAGAGACATTATAGAGGAGCATTCTTGAGGCATCTGTTATCACAGGAGACGATTGAATCCAAAATTGTTCCTGAAATTCTCAAATCTTTAACAATACAACAAGTTGTTTATTATTGTGCTGAGTCGTGGGCCAAGATCAAACCTTTAACATTGGAAAAATGCTGAAAAAAAAAATGGAAAAAAACGACTAAAGAAATTGAATCTTTACAAATTTGACAGGATGTGACAAAATTAACAAATAAGAGATACGTGAGTGGTTAGCAGCCGATGACTCAGAAATTCAATTCATCGACCAGGACATTATTGATACGGTTCTTCATCCAAACAAGCTGAGCGTATCAGACGACTTAGAGGTAAAAATTTTATACAGTAGGCCTAATTAGTTAGGGACACGACTAGGTTATTAATTTTTGTTGTTATTGCATAAAGTTTTGTCCTTTTCAGATTGCTTTACATTTCGTCAAACAATCGAATAAGGAAAACCTCATGACGTTCTGCAAATGAAGCGATGAAGATATATAGCTGCAAAACATCGTTGTTAAAGGAAAACGAAAAAGAAAATCGAAGATTTCTTTAAAAAAAAAACATGTTAAACTTGTTCATTTTCCTTATATTTATTATTTTATTCTGTATTTACTTATTAAAAAACATTACAATATAACCTCATAGTATATTTTAATACCAACTTTGACCAAGAATACTATGTAATTTGATACAAAAGACTTGAGAATAAAGATTGAAAAATACAAAAAAACAATGTGTTATTTTTAAGCGAAATTCTTTTAATCTGAAACGGCTTCCCCCCAATTATCTCGGTTAACGGAGGTTTTACTATATATATATATATATATATATATATATATATATATATATATATATATATATATATTGTTATGGATCAGTTTATCGATCAGAAATAGAATAAAGAATTTTTTTATTATTTTAATATACCGCGGGCATATAAGTTAAAATACAACCCTGTACTTATTTGTAATAGTTAGAATAAGAGAAGACATTGTTTCCGTGACGGAACAGTTTTTCCTTAAAAGACTGAGTGAATAGTGAAAGGACAATGGACCCGTATAATTCTATATTTTAGGAATAAACTTTGTAATTGTATTTTGCGGTGGACATTTTTCGAAAGTAAATACGAATTAGATTTAGATATGAGATAACAAGAATTTGGAAGCTTATTTCGGTTGAAAAAGGCAAAATTGTTATTGGTTTCTGAGAAGTAATTTGAGTGAAAGTAGTTTATTTGTTTTAAATATTATGTTGGAAATTTTCTAAATCGAAAATTAGTGGGAAAGATGAATGCTTATGATTGGTTAAAAAGGAATGATGGGGGATGAGAGAGTTTGAGAAGGTTGTCTGGGGAGATTGAAAAGATTATTATGTTACCGGCAGACCAGAAGAGAAGACGTGTTTTTTGTGTAGTCAATCTGAGTACCAGTGTTTTCGTTTGTTAGTGAAAAAGGTGGAAGCTGAGAGCAGATCAAAATCGAGAAGATTAATACCTCTTTTGAGTCTGCATAGTACACGAGATATAATTGAGAAAGAAAGGAGAATTTGTGAATAAAGAGTACCGGTCAAAAGAGGCTTGGGCTTGTGTTTTCGGAGGAGTAGTTTGCTGGTATGCGGTTTGGATCAATGCTGAGAACGGGAAGGATTTGATGGTAGCCGGACATAATCAATCAAGGAAGGAACTGTGGTTTTGATCGAGAGGAGACATCATTGGTTGTAAAAAATAAAGGTCAGTCAAATAATTTGAATGAAAGAAAACTTAAGATATTCTAAAGATAAAATCAAATATAAGCATACGAACTAAGATTCCAAGTTTCAAAGAGTTATTTTTTTTTGTGAATAAATTGTATTTTATATGGTAAATTTTTAGTAGATATTATTATAAAACAGATCAATAGATAGTTTGTTAATTAAAATTAAATTTAGAGCATAGGAGTTTGTTGGGAAAGATAATTGCCAACAAAAAGTTATTTATTAACATTCACCGTATTGCTTATTGAAAATAAATAATAATTTGTGTGCATATTTATATTGTTTTAATGTTAGTTCCGTTTCCTGTTCTATCCCGATTATGAGCAACTAGGAGATACTGAACCCATTAGAAAAGATATATAAAGTAAACTGATTAAAGTAAAATTAAAAAGGCACCCTGAGAATTTTAATAGTAATTGAATTGTATGACTCTGCATAAATTAGTGAATTAATTAATTAAATATTTGGATTAATTAAATTAGTGTTAATCAATAATAAAACATCATAAAGCAGATCACAACAATATATCTACATAGATATATACATATATGCTAGACTACCTATTTATCAAACAACAATTAGTCTTTGTAAAGCAATAAAAGCTTAATAGCAATCAATGCCTATTACCTATATTCGCTATATATTAAGCTTTTCCAGTTGTTTCAATAAAGAACTGACCAACTCAATTTCTACTTTGAACAAGTTTACTGAGGCGTTAATGCACGATGTCAATAAATTTTAGCTGGAATAGTGTTTATTGAAAGCTTGACGGACCTTTTAAGGATTTTATTAGCTATGTGTTTTAGGGAGAACATTAATTTTAAATGAAAGCTAGATCCCAAAAATGCTTATGAATATACAAAACCTAGGTAATTGTTTCAAATATTTTTAAAATCTTAGGTTTTTAAAACGTTCACTGCAGAATCTGATGTGTTTTATTTTACATTAAGTGAGGGTTGTTTAAGATCATTCTTTGAAACTCATTTTAAGTTAGTCCCCGTGTTAAATAAGTTTGGTTTGAAGTGAAAACCAATATTTTTACGACGTTCCGGCAAAGTAATGCCGCTTCTAGTGACGATTACTTATAAGTAACCACAGTAAACCGATTGCTTTAATATGTGGCCAAGATTGTCGAATCTAGTTTCATCTGGTCAACCAAATTTAGATTGACGTTCATGTATTAAGTTTACAGCGGTTTCTTCACTATTCTCTTCTCTTCTTATTTGATTTAACAAAATCTATGTCGTCTCATGCTTTCTCTTATAATGTGCACTTCTTTATTCTCATCCTTTGACCAATACATATCTTGAAGCAGAGTGTGATAACCGGATAATATACATATGCCAATCATTTTTTTTAATGTCATTCATTTCAAAATCGTGACAATTATTCTGCGATGCATAAATATTTGTAAAACATCGAATGCTCTAAATTACTTCTTTATCAAAAAAGAGTAAAATAATTTCAATAGGTGACTTGCCTCCATGGTTGGCTTTTATATTGTCTAAATATCAATCAGACTAATTACTTAAATCATACTTGAATTACTGCTGAGTACGCAGGAGTATCTGTTTATACTAAAGTTGGGACAAATTTGGATTTACTATTTTTGCCTGCTTTTTTCTTTTTACGTTTTGATTTGTAGTTCAGAGCAATATACTACAGGTACTATATGTATATACCTACATAGGCTATATTATACTATTATGCTATATAATATACTTACTAAAACGTACTGATAAACCTGTGTGTGACATGTATGAAAGTATCTTAACGGTAAAACATTATTTATTCCATTTTCCCAAGTATGAAGTGCCACGCAAAATGTATTTCTATTTTTTATTGCTATAAGTTTTAATTTTGTAATAATATCACAATTTATACACGCTAATAACTCTGGAAACTCTGACCATCATACAAGAAATAGCGAGAGAAATAAAAGAACAACACCTGAAGAAAGATACAGAGAGACGGAAATCGTGGACGACCGATAAAATACTTGAACTTATAGATCAGAGAAAAACAATAAAGACAATCTCCAAGAATATAAGAGAATACATACCATCGTCAGATGAAAAATAAGAGAAGCCAAAGAAAAAACAAAAAACAACAATGTCAAGAAATAGAGGAGTACATAGTCGACATGATTACTTTAATGTTGTAAACAGTGGAAAAATAACAGATGATGAAGGCAAACTTGCCATAACCAAAAAAGATAAAAAAAAGTATGCCAAGAATACTCGGAGAAACTTTTCCGTGATCTTAGAACAATACAAGAGCCTACCATTGAAGAAAATTTAGGTCCCGAAATCCTACCGAAAGAAAAAACGGCAGCCATCAGACAAATAAAGGATGGAAAGGCACCGGGACTTGATGAAATTCCTACAGAACTGTTGAAGCTATTAGATGCAGAACGAATAAAAATATTAACTGAAATATTTAATGAAATATACAAGGTAGGAAAAATATCAGTAGAATGGTTCAAATCGGAGTTCGTACCATTGCTCAAAAAACCAGAAGCAAAAGTTTGTGAAGACTGTAAGACCATAAGCCTAATGAGCCATCTGATAAAGCTGTTTTTAAAAGGCATTCACAAAAGAATTTACCGGAAATACGAGGAGCAAATTGCGCCCAATCGGTTTGGATTTGTGAACGCCCTTAGTACGAGGGCAGATTTATTAGAGAGACTATTAGTGGAGATGTCAGTTGTAATGTCTTTGCATGCCTCATTGACTACAAGAAGGCTTTTGATAGAGTCAGGCATGAACAAATGATGGTAGTTCTGAAGAGACATTAACGGAAAAGACTTAAAAATAATAACTAACCTGTATTGGAATCAATCAGCGGTGCAATCTGGACTCGGAGCACATTTTTGAAGAGGCTCTAAAATATATTGATGAAGCATCTTAATAAATGCAGTAAAGTTCAATAACCTGCGGTATGCAGATGATAAAATAGTGGTTTCCAATACCATAGAAGGGCTGCAAAACCTAACAATAAATAAAGTAGAGTAGAAACGTGGACATTAAAGGCGGGAACTCTATTAAAACTTCAGGGTTTTGAGCTATGGTTATACAGATTGATCCTGAAGTTACCATGGACAGACAAAATCACCAATGAAGACGTACTGTGGAGGATGAACACAACCGCGGATTTGGTCACTATCGTGAAGGGTCGTAAGATGCAGTACTTGGGACATATAATGAGAAATCAAGGCAGATACGAGCTACTTTAATGCATTTTGCAAGGTAAAATTGAAAGAAAAAGGGCCCCAGGATAAAGAAGAATATCCTGGCTTGATAACCTGAAAGCATGGTATAGAAAGACCTCTACACAGCTATTTCGTATAGCAATCAACAAAGTCATCATAGCCAGAATGATCGCCAATGTTTTGAACGCACAGGCACTCTAAGAAGAAGAATAACTGGTTGGTTGATGTAAAGAAAAAATAATAAAAAACAAAATGGACAAGGAAAAATAATAAACTAAAGGTATCTTGAAGCTTATCGATAACATGCGAAACCAAAAATAAAAACATCGAAAAATACATATTCATCATCTTTGGCTCTACAACCCTGTGTGGGTCTTGGCCTGTTTAAAAAATAGTCTCCATTCCTACCTATCTTTCGACCTGGCTTTCCAATTTCTGACCCCTAGATTCCTCAAGTCATCATCTTGGTCTGCCTCGCTTCCTGGTTCCTACTGGCTCTTGATATAATATCTGTCTTTGGGGGTCTCCAGTGTCCATTCTTTTAAGGTGTCCTAGCCACCTTAGTCTATTAATTTTAATATACCGGACGATGTTGCATTTTTCATAGCATTGATACAACTCAAAATTGTAGCGCCTGGGCCATATCTTGCTTTCTTGTACTGCTGCGTATATGTGCCTAAGTATTCTTCTTTTAAAGCGGCCTAACAGTTCTTTGTCGCTTTTTACCATAGTCCATGTCTCTGACGCGTATGTCAGGACAGGTTAAATATAAGTTTAATATATTAGTATCTTGGCTTTTCTGCTAATTATGTGAGATGTTAAGAGCTGCTTTAGTCCAAAGTAAGCTCTGTTCGCCAGGAATATTCTTCTCTTAATTTCTACGCTTACTAGGTTGCTGTTATTTAGTTGTGTTCCAAGATATATAAACTTCGAGACCCCTTCGAATGTATATGCTTCTGTCACCAGACCTTGTTGCTGTTCGTGACCTTCATGTATTCTGTTTGGATACGTTGACCTGCAGTCTCATTGTCTTCGCGGCTTTTTCTAATGATTTAAAAACCTGTATTAGGTTTTTTTTGTCCATCAAAGAATACAATTAACTCAATACGAACATTGAAAAAAAAATATTGAAACGTTAACAATCTAGAGAAAAGCGAAAAAAACATAGAGCAGCTGTAAATGGTCTATCTAAAAAATACGAATATTATCGTCAATAAACAAAAAAAAAATGGAGAGATGCTGAGATTCTACCCAATTAATTTTATCTCTGTGTTAGATCATATGGTTATTGAGAAATCCTCGTAGAATAATACTTTTTAAAACGAATAAAATTATGACTTTAGGCTCCGTTCAATTACAAATGCTTCTACGCAGATAGTCTGATAGGTGGAGTTAATTGAGAATGTTAGAGGCGGATCAAAGAACACTTGTATAAGCTGCCGTGTTTACACACATCAAAGAACAAGCAATGCACCAGTAGTGCATTATTGATTGTTAAGTTCAAGCGCTTTGTTTGAAGGAAGTTTTCAAGTACCTGTTGCCTCACAGTCGATTCTCGGCATTTTTATTTTAATGCATTTTGAGTCTTAAACCAAAAAAATATGACATTACATCGATATATATATATATATATATATATATATATATATATATATATATATATATATATATATATATATATATGATACTTTACTCCTAAATAAATGCACATTCGAAAATATGTCAGTTTTTCTGAGATTCCAATTCAGAATCACAATTTGAGAATTTAGTAACTTTATTTTTGCAACTGTGGAAAAGCTCTGATATATTTTTAACAAACACTTTATTTGTAATAGTTTATAATTTACATTCCATGTTATACTATTGGAATTTAAAACTAAAATCCAGTTTGACTGACCAGTTGTTTATGTTAATATTAGCGCTGGCGCCATAGTACATATCTTAATGATCTTATAAAGATTATTATCCTAACGTGGACAAAAATGACTTTTTTTTCGTCTTTATAGAGGGGGGGTTTGAAATTTTCAAAAGACATTTTAGTCCAGAATGCCACCTGACTGACCTTAGTGCAGGATTCGTTCTTCGTACTCCGGCGACAGTTCCCGAAGTACTTGCTAAACCAGTTTAGCAGGAGATGCCCTCCTGCTAAACCAGACCCTCCTCTGTCATCCAGCGATCCGGAAGCGGAATGGCAGCTGTAAGGCCGACATCACTTCCGAAGCACTACCTTCATTCATTAATTCTCCATTCATTCACATCCACACTCTATTCATCAGCAAGGAGGCCCCTGTGTCGTTCCAGGTAGCGCGTAGAAGACCCTAATCGCTCCTAGTACGGCATCATTCCCAGATGGGCATTTCCTTCTTCCCCAAAGTCTGACTCACGCATTCTAACTACAGTCTGACCCACTTTTTTAGCTTCAATTTCCAGGATCTTTCACTCTTAACTTTGCCGTTGGCCCAGCTGTCTTTCTTTCACTTATGTTTTCTTGATCACTGCACGGATATAGTTGTGTATGTTAGTCCAACCTGCTTTATTTTCAATCATTCTTGCAATAATTTCTCTCACTGTAACAAAATTTACACCTGTCTCTCTCTCTCTCCATTCTGTTCCTTTCTACTATCCATCTGCTGCAATCTAAGATCGTATGTGTCACAGTGTCCGAGTATCCACAGTATAGGCATTCATCTGTGTCAGCCTTTCCGAACCTAGAAAGATAGGTCCTAAAAGACCCGTGTCCTGTGAGCACCTGCGTCAGGAAATAATCCAGTCGCCTGTGGCTACAGTTCACCCAATCTATTATCTTCGGGATCAGCATTTTCGTTCACTGTACCACATCCTCCGAGTTGTTCCATTCTTCTTGTCATCTTTCAGTTGACCTTTCCCTTTCCTGTCTTTTCATGGTCACAGTAAGGTTTGGGCCTGTTTTCTCACAGATCTTTTTTCTTTTCACCGCCAAAACATGCAACGGAACACATCCAGTGATGATCCACATGGCTGCCGCAGACACAGTCCAATAGGCGCATACTACTCGCAACAGACTTGTTCTGTCCACATGTGTCATGAGCCTCCTATAGGCCGTTATCTCTACTGCCTCGCTCCAGAATGGTGCCGCGTAGAGGACGATTGACTGAACAACACCGTATAAGACCCTCCTCATTTCGGATTTGGGTCCCCTAATGTTAGGTATCACCCTCCCCAACGCAACCGCACTATTTGCAGCCTTCCGGACCACCTCACGCACGTGCTCCCTCATTTTGCTTTCTGGTGCAATGTCACTTCTAGGTAATTTACTAGTTTCTTGGGTGTTAGACATGCTCCTACACATTCTAATTCAACAATTTGCCTGTTCCTTTCCCCCTTTCGAATGATGGCTTCGGTTTTCTCTGCCTCTCCGCAGCACGGACTGAAACTTGAGTTATTTCATCTTTTTCTTTACGACGAGGCCTGCGTTCTGAACCCGGCATTTGAGATCTGGCTCATCCCGGGCCACTATCAGTACAGCGAGGTCAACCGCGAATGCGAGGGGGGTTGTATCCTCTCCGTATTCCCAGTGCATAACCCAGGTTCCATAGCGTCGGGCCCAAGATAGATCCCTGAGGTACCCCGGCCGTAACGTCCACGATGGTGCCCTTTTCCACCATAAGCCTAAATGACTATGTTATAATAATTTCATCGAACACAAGAACATTACGAAGCCGCTGTTGCTCACTCTCGGCAGCGTCATTGGAGTGGGTATGAATACGAATAACATATAACAGATAGTTAACAGTATGACCAAAAAAGCCAACAAAAACAAAATACAGCAAAACAGCAAAGATGGGTGTCAATAAATATTAATCAGAGATTTATAAAGGATTTAAATCTGCTATAAAATATATCGAATAATTACTTAAAAAACCAAATTATTAATACAGTTGAGTCCATGGTTCTTTACCCGTGCATCAATATTACCTGCTGAGATAAAACACATACTTTTTATCTTGCATCATTGTCTTTCACGCTTGAAACTAAAGACAAACCAGCTACCAACTGTTATTAAGTAAAGACACATATTCTATTTATTAATGCTCTAGACTCAGTACATTGAGCGAATATCACTATCGCTGTTTCGCCAAAGTTCCTTTGTCAAGTGAGTTATTTTTGGTATGCGTTTACACTTTATAGTCTTCAAGTTATAAGTTTGATAGAATAGATCACTTGAGAAATGCACTCTGCCGAAACAGCTGTAGTGATCATAAATTATAATAAATTTTTTGGAAATTTTAAAAACAAAAGTTTTCAGTGTTTTATTCGTAAATAAAATCAACTTTCATCAAGTAATGGTCGAATCCATTATTCATTCATAATTATATATGTTAATTGATTTCATAAATAGCTGCTTTCTAGGCCTTATCCAGCTAAACTGCTTGAAATTTACAATTTAATATCGACCAAAAAATCATTTTCAAATTTGTGGCAAAAATCCATAAATATTCGTGTTAAAAAACAAGGCAAACCTTCAACTGATCCACACAATTCCGACAGACCAATTTCTCTCATATATACAATTTGCAAACTTATGGAGAAAATGATTAATAAAAGACAAAAATATAAAATAATAAATTTGTCACAATAAGGTTTTAAATCACATCAAAGTACAGCAGACAATCTAGCAGTCCTCCAAACATCAATCAGCATAATAGCTGTTTCGTTTGATATCGAAAAAGCATTCGATACTCTGTATAGACTTCTTATTATAGCCATACTCGAGGAGTACAATATATCTAGAAACATATCTTCATTGATTTATCAATTTCTAATAAATAGAACCTTTATCGTCAGAGAAAATGGCAAAATCTCTAGGACTTTCAAACAAACTAATGGCATTCCCCAAGGGTCGGTATTGCTTCCTACATTCTTTATACTTGTTTTAAACGATATATTTAAAAAAGTTGAGCGTCCAGTTAAGTTTGCACTCTACGCAAATGATTCAATAGTTTTCTGCCGAGGCAAAGACCCTGTTGCCACTTGCAAACTGCTTTAGAATGCTACCTTGAATGGCCTTAAGTAAGCGGATATAACCTGTCTGTTGAGAAGACAAAAATCATTAAGTTTTCTCGCAGGACATTCAGTACCATAAATCCTAAAATTACCATAAATGGTACTTGTCTACCATTAATACTAGCAATAAAGAATATACGGATTTTAGGATTCACATTCGACAGTAAACTTACTTGGAAATGCCATTTAAAAGATCTCAAAACTAAGTATATGACAAATCTTAACATATTCAAAACTCTGTCCAATCATCATTGGGGTACAGACGAAGACTCCTTACTTCAGATTTATAGATGTTTTATTCATTCTAAAATAGATTACTGCAGTTTTATTTACATGTCAGCTAGCCCATCAGATTTAAAACTTCTTAATTCTGTACACAACACTGCACTTTGAATCTGCCTCGCAGCCTTTAGGTCGAGACCCGCAGAGAGTTTATACAGAGAAGCTAATGAACTTACCCCCTGGCTACGTCGCTAGCAACTTCTTTTAAAATATTCGTCTCGAATCTCAGCTAATACCGAAAATCCAGCCTATACATTACTAAAGTAATGACCTTTTAAACTCTCCTTTTTCTATTAAACTTGCCACAGTATCTCTCACTACATCTGAATAACATCGATCTTTCAGCTAAAACTCCAATATTGTTATCACGTAAACTTCCCTGAAATAAATTAAAATTAGATTTTAATCTCTCGTTAACTAATTAAGATAAGCATTAGACGAATCCACAATTTCTAAGGGAAACCTTTAAAGACTTAATTGCTAACAACAGATTTGACCAAATTGGCTACACAGATGCTTCTACAAGTCTTACAGCTTTTGGATGTGCTGTAACTTTAAACACAGATTTAATCACATTTTGTGATCTCCCGCTCTTTTGCTTCATACATTGTGCTGAATTATTTTCTATTCTCAAAGCTTCAAACTTACACTCATTAGAATATAAAAAAGTAGCAATATGTACAGACTCTTTAGCGTCAATCTACTCTCTCAAAAGTATGTATATTCAAGCTATTTAAAACTCTTTCGATAGTTTAATCTCACTGGCAGTATCCATAACCATGATCTGGATTCCGTCTCATGTCGAAACCTAGCCGACCTCTTTGCAAAACAAGCCGCATCTTTTAATATAGAGACTAAAAACATACAAATTACATACATATTTACAGTCCTATCTTAAAAATATATTTAATTGTCTTGGCAAGATCACTGAATTAAAATCCCTTCCAAGCTTCGTGATATCCATCCCATCGTTAAACGCTTGAGTTTACTTCCATGATACGAAAAATCAAAATCATAATTCGCCGGCTTAAAATCGGCCATGCAAGACTAATTCATTAGCATTAAATGACTTGCCAAGATCCAGTTACATGTATACACTTTGGTACTATTTGTTTAACACATTCTCGTAAACTGTCCCTATTTCACCAACAACAGAAAAAGAATCGTTTGAGTGGAAACCAAAATGTTCTCAGCTCGTCAGATCAATTCCAAAATCTTATTAATTTCATCTATAAAACCAGGCTTTTCCAGGAAATTTAGAAGAAGAAACGTAGTTTAGAGTTTAATAATTAATAATTATACCAATATTTCTTTATCGATTGTAATGGTACTGTATATTCTTGTAATATAATGTAATAAAATTGTTCTTGTCTCAGTGTCAAAACACGTAAAGCTAAATAATAAAAAAAATAGCATCTTGTATTTCCATAAATGTGTACGTTTAAGCACCTTATAGGTTTAAACACATTCCCTATCAATATTTACTTCCATGATAAATTATAGAACTGCGATAAAATTCTTGCAAAGCTCAATTCGGAAATCGCTTTTGTATTTCTACAATCTTATTAATTGTAGCTCCTCTTTGTATTACTATATAGAAGAACTTTCAACAATACGAATGAAACCGCTCGACAATATTTAGCTACTACCTTAACAATCTGTTCAAATGAGACTGTTTTTTTATTCTATTCTTTATTATTCTACGCCTATTGTCTCTTTTCTGTATCGCGATGTAATTAATCATTCGAGGTCTTTTGAGAAATCCAGATGGATAATGTTTAAGCGGATTCTGCCTGAAGATTATTTAACAGTGCTGTGATGTTTTTCTTCTATAGTTTAGTACAATTAGACAGTAAGCTTTGAATAAACACAATACATATGGATTTATTTAAAATAAATTTAAAACATGCAAAATTAACAATTTGTTTCATTATTAAATTCATGGAAGGAGCCGATATCTGTTTTCTTCATAGTTTGGATAAACAAAAGATGAGCAATACGATGGCAATTGTTTTTATCATGGGTTAAGAAAACTAATGAAGTCCATTGCTGTTTTGTTTTATTAAAAACAAAATTGGAAAATATAGTCAAGTTTGATAAATTGGGAATTTTGGCTGTTTTGAAATACGAAAGATGATTAGCTAAAAGAGACGGTGAAAATTTTTGATAATGATAAATTTTGAAAGCAGGAAAGAAGAGGTGGTCTGTTTTTGACGTTAGAAGGAAAAACATTAAGTATTGATAAGTAAACGTATTATTTGTACATAAACAAATTTTTTAATGTGTTTTTTGTGGACACCAAAGTTCCGTCTGTTATAAGTTTCAAAATTTAACCACAAAGTTTGTGGATTTTCTCTACCAAATGAGATCTCTCCTGAGTAGTGGTGCTTTTTAAATCTAACATAAGTTAAAAATTGTAAGGGTTAAATTAGTTATTTATATTAGTATTGTATTTAGGGTAACTTAAGAATTGAATGTAGTAGTGCAGAACTATTTAGAATGGCAGTCAACAAGGTTTGCATAGTCATGATGATTATGAACCTTCGATAGAAAATGATGTTTTTGTTCTGGGCACATTTTACATAACTTTATTTGCTGTCACACTTCATCTGCGAAAAACTTGTTCTTAATATCGATCCTGCAGATCTGAAATTAAATTTGACCATTTAGCACTTCTTGCAAAACTTATCTCAAAACAAATATCAATTATTTTACAAAGAATCTTATAATTTATCTCATAATAAACAGTTATTGTAAATACAACAAAAATTATAATAAATAATTTAAATTAAGTTTTAATTTTGTTTATATTTACATTGAATTTTAATGAGCAAAATTACTATTCTGCTGGAATATGCCTAGCATAACAGCGTCAATGCGTTCTTCATATTATGACATACGGAGCAGAAACTCCCACGCTTACAAAAACAACAGCACTGAAAATGCAAGTGGCACAAAGGCGCATGGAAAGATCAATTCTCGGCGTGACAAAAAAAGAGAAAATAAGGAATCAAGAATTAAAGAAAAAAACACATAGCGAGACTGAAAGACACAAGATGGACCAGAAAAGTAATTGACATTGAAAAGCGTCAATTGTTGGGAAATTACTACTATTTGCTTTGTTTAACTCTCTTTCCATAAAGAATTTTACTTATTTTGTAACATCATGAAGCCAAAATTTTTGTTAGTTCTCTTCTACCAAAAATTACAACAATAAAACAATGAAGTGTGCCACGCTATCCTTACCTTTTCTGATTGCCTGCCGATCTTGGTGGAATTTATTTCCTCACAATAGTTTTACAATTGCATTATTTGTTATCAATACATTATATGGTGTAAATAAAAAATTATTTAGTGGTTGTAATTAACTTTTGTTTGTAGCTAAGTTTTGTTTTATTTATGTCTGTGTACTATATTGGCTACGAGCACGTGTGATTGGTTGTATAGTAATTTCCAGCCACTTTTAGTTTGTCAAAATTATTAAAATCACTAGACAGTTGAATATTCTGAATGACAGTCTGAATATTTTGGTTCACTTAATTTGTTCATGAATAATCTTATATACTAAAACGCTAAGCCCTTGTCTTGTCCAACACTTTACTCAAAAACCATATTAGATAATTAAAATATTTTTTCGGAATATTATTAGTATTACGTATGAGATTGTCAAGATATACTTTTGGTACAAAAATTCACTTCCGGTTTTGAGATGACCGGAAGTTGAAATTTACTTTAAGTTTTAGACCCCACAATGTATATATGGATCGAAAGGTCTCGTCGAGGCGAATCTAAATATGTACTTCCGGTTGCGATCCAACACCGGAAGTGACCCGAAACGAGCATAAAACGTCAAGATAGAGCAAATCTGACACCGGATTCGTGATCAGCATGCAAAATTAACTGCTAAATGATATCCATGTCGACATTTGATGAACTAAAAATTGCATTCCGGTTTTGAGGTCGACTTCCGGTTTCGTTTTTATTAGTCAAATCAATAGAGAATTCAACGTAGAGTTCAAAAATGTAAGTTCACGAAATTATCATTTATAGTTTTTGAGTTATTGATAAAAATATTTTTACTTCCGGTCGATTTTTTTATTTTCTTATTAAGTTTAATAATTATTTCACTTAATTAGCTTGAAATTTTATTTTAAAAAAATTTGAAATACTGCTTTTCTCACAAATTTTGGGAAATTTTTGAGTTCTCGCCTCACATAGAGAACTGAATTTCCTGAAATTAAAAACTGAGCTATATTGACGATAGAGAGTCGGGGAGTCGAAGGATCCATCCTTTCCCTGTACTAAGTGATAAAAAACCTCTTAAATTGTTTAAAAGAGCCTGTCCGGCTTTTCATAGAGAGAAACTATTAACTTTTAATAATGACAAACTATATATATTCGGATTCAGCATCGTCTTCTGATGTTGAAACTGAAAAAAAATTGTAAAATTCACTTTCGGTTTTGAAATTTTTTGAAAAAACAAAAAAAATATTAAAATTGAAACTACTTTATATTTTTAATTAAATGTTACATTATATGACTTTTACAAGGTTTTTTATCACTTAGGGCTTTTAGTGACTCCCCGACTCTCTCTCTCTCTCTCTCTAACACGTATAAATTAGTAACAGTTTTTTAAACTTTTTTATAAATTTATTTTTAGACTGATAAAATGCCTAAAACAAGCCGGCGAAAAAGTGTTAGTAGTAGAAACACAATTGATTTAAGGTCTTATAAATGGAACACGTCTCAAAATAAAATCATTGCATACCAATTGTTTGGAATGCGAGGTCTTAACGGGACAATCAACAGGACAAATCATTCTTCTACCTCGGATCAAACTTTCGCCAATTGAAGGAACCTTCAGTTTTTCTATGCAACGACTTCAGTTTCCAGTCCAATTAGCTTTTGGGATGACCATCAACAGAGCACAAGGACAAAGTCTGAAGAAGGTTGGGATTTATCTTCCAAATCCTGTTTTTTCCGATGGACAGCTATATGTGGCAATGTCTCGATCCCGCTCATTTGATGGCGAAAAATTTACATAACTCCCGGTGCCAATCAAAAGTTTTCAGAAAATGGAGAGATTGTAACAAAAAACATTGTTTTCGACGAAATATTTCGTGATATTTAATACACTTTTTACTTGCATTATTATTGATGAATGTTATGTATATTCTTGCTTATATTGTTTGTATTGATCTCTTAATTTTTCTCGCAATATAAAAATTTCATTTAAAAAACTCGATGTCGAGTTGGTCCGCTAGTTATTATTAATCCTAGATATTTTTCATTTCTTTTTCAAGTATTTTATTTTTTCTTTTCTAAGACAATCTAATAAACTTTTAATAAAATCGATGGTAAAATTAAACCTTTTATAATTCTCTGCAATATTCTCATTCGTCCGTCTAATTTTGCTAGACGATGGATGTCGCATCACGACTATTTTACGCTGCGACATTTTCCCTTTGTGTTTGTTTAATCGAAGCCGGCATGACTTCACCCTTACAAAAAATGTAGAAAAGTGATATCTGCATTATTTATTTTCCTGATTTGCATTTCCACTGAAAAGCGATACCAGCATTCAGTTTCCTTTGCATAAATCCGGATTCCCGGTATTTACAACTATTTGCTCAGCTCTTGCGAAGCTTAAATAAAAAAAATCAAATAAATAAATTACGTAACCAAGACCAATGGTATTTGTTTTAGCCGTTTTATTTATCAATCTTTCCTAACGTTAGTTTATACAATTTTTTTTTAATTTTAGTTCTTTATCGCGAAACGGAAATCTACTTTTCTGCTGGATGATATTAAAACCAGATGCAATAAGGGCGGTCACCAGCCTTCAGATAAAATTTTTTGTTATTTGAAAGTATTTCTGTAAAATTGCTGTTTTATTCCAAAACTTGATGCTAGACGAATTAACTGTTCACAAGAGATACAAGTATATTCCAAAATTAAACAAATTGGGTAAAAATATACAGTAAATCCGCTGAAATTTTGCATATTTTCATCATTCGTATTATAGAAAATAAACCAAAGCGTGTGAGCCAGACTTACGTCGGCTACAAGAATTAGAAAATGGCTAAGATTATAAAAGATGTCTGTGTGCCTCAATAGTGCTGCGATGTTAGAGCTGTTATCAAAAATAAAAACTTTAATCGCATGTCGAATTAATTCGGCGCTACCTTCAGTACTGATTTTTTAAATGAAAAACGAAAACACTTTTGAATCTTACATATATCACAAAGGTGGTCATACTAAAAATACAAGGCGGCCTACACCTCTTACGTAGAAAGCCGTCTACGTATATACTTAAAATCGTTCCACAAATTTTTTGAAAAATATTTATAAAGTGGTGTTAACATGATCGGCCGGCATTACCATATTATGCTATTTTCATTCACTTAAAAAGGGGTGATTAATTTCACCCCATTCAGGGTATAAAATTGTTCATCCAATTTTTTGCATTTTTTAGTCAAAATCTTAAAAAAAAAGAATATTTTTTATGGAAAAATATTGAATATAGATCTTGTTGAATCATATTGGTAAAAAATCATATTTTGTAGCATGTATAAATTCCTTATAACTGTCAAATATTTAGGATATAAGATTTATTTTGTACGCCCCTAGCTGTTATGTAGAAATTCCTTGAAGTTGTTTATAAAAACGTGTTTGCGACGCATTCAATAGAAATTTAACTGCGTAGTAAAATAATGGTCATATTTTACGTTTTAATTCTGCGATTATCAAAGCCAAGCAATGATTAAGATCTAATTTCCCGTGGAAGACGTCGCTGAAAAAAACTCTGATTGGCCCGCTGCGAATACTGATCAGAGGGTTGAGAGGGCCAGAGAGAAGCCGGACAGAGAGTCCAGCCAGGACAAATTAAGTTGTTAATCTGAAAAGGCCGGCAAAGATTTTTTATTGTGGAGAGGTGAATCTAATTAAATGCAAATTTGGCAGTTTTGTTAATTTAATCACTGATTCGTTGTATGTGTTGTGTCCCATGAGGGAAATTTTTAAGCAGCGTTACAACGATTTAAGAGGTTTACATGGTTTCAAGGAGTGTTTGAAAAGCCGAGCTTTGAAGATTGCAGTTTATTAACCCGAGGCCCTAATCCAGTACTCAACTTCCAAAGAATGGTATATTTGTTTTCCCTGGTCACTTCAGACCAATCTGCAGCTTGAGTGAGACGCATTTGTGTTATTTTGTAGCGTTTTAGATCCAGTTCCTACTCCAAAAACTTTTAAAGGAAATACACCAGCCAGTAATACCAGGTACTTTCTTGTTAAAATTTTTCAAAGTTAAAAAAATTGTAATAAATAATATTATAAATTTTAAAGATTGGCTAATTGTCATATTAATTATTCTTATCTTATTTTTCTTTTAAATGCAAATAATTTTAAAAATTTAATTATTATTTCAAAAAGTTAAAAGTTTTAATATTTAATTTCGACATATGACAGTTAGCATTATCTTCTTCGGACATTTAGTACATTATAACTATAAATTTTAATTTGTTTTGTTTTAAAAGTTTGACCTGTAAGCTCCTTTAAAAACTCTAAATATTTTCAATTTAATAATAATTTAAATTTTCCAACGTCTAGAGTTTGTTGAAAACCGATAGCACCATTGTAAGTTGATTTTGAATTTTGTTAATTTTATTTGTATTTAACTGTTTATGATAAAGTAATAATAAACATGTGATATTTCTCCCTAAACCAAGTGTAGTGTTATTTCCTTTAAAAAGATTCTAACCTTTTTATATTTTTTCGAAAAGAAAAGCCTTTGTTTCATCCAGCAGGAAGAATCTTGTAAACGGCGTCCAAATTTAAATAGTTTACTAACCTTCTTGTGTTGTTGGTCAGAAAATCCATGTAAGTACCTTTTTGAATAACTTTTTGTAGTTACCTTTTCCAGTCCCTCTTTTATTCACTTATGACTTACAACCCAGCTCTCCAACCAAACCAAGAGGAGCCGTTCGCAGACGTTTCGGTTTGTTTTGCATACCCTGTCTCTATCCCAGTAATTTCTATTCCCAATTTTCAACGCTTTCAATTTTTTTCAACGCTTTCAACGTTTTCAATTTTAGGTCAAATAAATGAGTCATTAGTACTTATTGATTAAGTTTATTGGCTATTAACTCACAAAAAAACGATAAACTTTTAATTTTTCTAATACAAAACTGCAAAAAAAGCTACTAGGTAAACTAAAAAAACATATATATTACCCTAGAACAAAACAAATAAGGGGATTTATTCCAAAAAAAATGTACGCAATATGCATAAAATTAGATTTCTTCCTCTTCTAGGCAGTGGTGGCAAGTAAAATTTGTTAAACCAGTGTGCTTTTTACATATCGGCAACTTAGAGTTAGTACAATAATGTTAGGTAAACCAGTTCTTTCTTACAGGATAAAAAGAATATCTTGGTTTTATAGTTGAAGTTGCCCCTTGAGAAACTGATAGCTTTCTCCGGTTATATTTCGGATCCTGAATCTCAACTGAAAAGGCAGATTTGGGATATTGGAACGTCGTTGAAGATGGGACATTAATAGTTGCTTGCCAATCTTTGCAATGTAGCTTCTTCGAGAAGTTACAGTATTAGTGTTATTTTTGTAAATTACTTGGCTGTTTATAGATAAAATATTTAGTAGGCTGCAAAAAACAGTAAACATCCAGCGATTGCTAAATCTAGTCACCGAGTATTCTGCCTTCATGTTATCAACAACATCCACTCCGCCTTTTGTGAGGTTGTAATCAGTATTAATCTCTGGCTTCATAATTTGCTATTTTCATCAATAAAACCATCGCTGTGTAGTGTTGAAAGTAGTAGTACGTTTTTATTTTTTTTGGCACATATGATACAAGTACACACTTGTTTCCATCGTCACCATATGCAAACATGCTACTACATAAAGGTCTTCCTTTAACATTTGTCATCTCAGGGGGAATTTGTTTTTTGTTTTTACGCAAAGTACCTATCGTTGTCAAGCATTGATCGTTCAATAAAGAGTTGGCTAAAGGTACAGAGGAAAAGTAATTATCCGTAGTTACATTTCGACCGGTTCTACTTATGGGTCGTAAGTCTTTATACTACACTAGATACATCGTTGGGTAGTTGATATGGTCCTTCAGGTTGTTTGCCAGGGTAAATTTCGAGATTTTGTGTGAAAAATGTTCTAGCGTCCTCTAAGGCATAAATTTTGATTCCGTATTTGACTAGCTTATTGGCTATATTTTTGTATACCGCCTAAATTTGCATCGACCACGGAACTCTTCCAATATTACATCTATGGTCACATAGAATCTAGGAGTGTATGAAGATAAACAGTTATTGACAAACATTTTATATATTTCTCGAATAGGTGTAAGATTATCAACTGCCGAATTTTCTTGACTCGTAGTGGCGTCGTCAAATCTTACTTGAATTGGTGAAATCTTTTCTTGGAAATAGTAGCTGCAAAAATATCTGGAGCTGTGCCATCTAACTTCCAGAGTTCATCAGTATTTAAATGTTGCGCTCTCTTTACCCCAGCAAGGAATAAAAGTCCGATAAATGCTTACATTTCCTCGTAGTCAACAGCAGGACAATCCCTAGGGCGAGTATAAAATACTCTCTTTCGTTTCTTATGTTTTAATCATGTTTTATCTTTGCCATGAAATCTTGGATAACCATCACCTTGGCCGCTTTCTTCCATGGCATCTTTAGGATCACTGGGTAGATCTTATGTGGACTGCCGAGAATCTGTATTGGGGATTTTGTGTTCAGAACGAATATCACTTAATTCCTTATCAAAATCTAGTGGTTCCACATCGCTGTCTATCTCTTCATATCATTTTAGTAACTGGTTTTCCATTTTGTTGCCCATATTTACCTGCAATAAACCAAAATAGCGCTTATAATAACGGATGTATAACAATCTATAGTCATTTTACTAAAACTCTTACCTTTTATGATAATATTATAACTTTTCAAAAGTGATCTTTCTAAAAATCAACACACGTCATCATTCGCGTAGTTAGATTTATTTTAACGCTCCGACGAACGCAATCGCTTGCGTGTTAGATTTGAACTAACAACAACTGCTGTTGGCTATAAGGTAATAGGTACTCCCACCATTATTTAACATAGTCTTATACGAGTCTTCATAGGAGTATTCCTGGTTGCAGAACCCAAAAGAAGCAATATTTTGAAAATTATGGCGAAATATTTAAAAATGTTAGATTTTTCTAACGGTGCTAATGATGCTGGGATAAGCTTTTATAAAATTAATTCATGTAATTTATCAGTGGTGTATAAACGCACAAGTCGGTTTTCTATATAAAAAAATTAAAAAACACCAATTTTTTATTTTTATTTTTATTACAATAATATATTGCCAAAAACACATTTTTAAAAATATTTTTCTCAATATTTATTACCAGCCAAATAAGGGTAAACGTAGTGCGATACGACGCTGCAAATCCGAGCCAAATTCTGAATCCTAAATCGAAAAAAATCCTTCATGTTGTATTATTACACTCAAAATTAACGAAAACCCTTTTGCAAAAAAGAATAAGAATAAAGAATAAAGCAAGTTGCACGTGTGCCTTAAATTTCATTATTATTAAAGATATCCACCCCGATTAAGAGCCTCTCAACTTATTTACTTTTTTCTCCCAATCAAGATGATTAAAGTAACATCAAATAAATCTTTCTTCAGACGGAGAATCTTAAGATACATCGATCCCTTTGATTTTGTAAGTAACGTACTCTCCCGAAGTCGTAATTTCTTTTTCGATTTCGATTAAGTTGATAAACTGACAACAATACGAAGGGAGGAGGATAGTAACAGCCAATTCGGGACAGATGACATCACTTTTTTTATCTTTTTATTCCTTTCGTCCGGATTTTTCGTAACAATTTTAAACGAGCTCGTGAAATTTTGATAATATTCATTTCAATCTTAATCCCCCTACCTGTTTCGTCTGATTAATTCGTTCTTTACAGACGAAACTTTATTAAAAAAATTTGAAAATTCATAATTTTTCTTAGCATTCGTAAAAAAATATGTAAAAAATGATTATGATATGAATTATCAGTAATTGTAAAATGAAGGAAAACTATAGAATCTACTTCAAATAGTCGCTAAATTAAAGTAGTTCATCCTTCAAATAGTCGCTAAACTAGTAAGATTCGTTTAAAGAGATAGTTAAGAAAGAGAAAGAGAAAAGTAGGGAAAAATTTGAAGAAAATATGGAAGAAAACAGCACAGAAAACGTAAAATTATTTTATAAAACACTGAAAAACCTAAAAAGCAACAAAAAAACAAAACTAAAACAAATAATGAACCAGAAAGGAACAATAATAAACGACGATAAGATGGAAATATAAAGGGACCATTTCCAGCTAATACTGAATGGAAAATAAGCGAATACAATAAAGAAGGAAAGACACATTAAGAGAGTGGCCATGAACAACATAAAAAATCCAGAAACTATAGAAAAAGAAGGACTGGAAGAAGCAATAAGAAAGATAAAGATTGGAAAAGCACCAGGAAGCGATGAAGTAGTACCAGAAATTATGAAATATATAGGAGTAAAAGCAAAAGAAAAATTGATATACATATATAACCTAATATGGAAGAGAAAAGTAATATCCAAAGAATAAACAAATACAATAATTATACCTATATACAAGAAAGGAAACACAAGATATTGTAAGAACTATAGAGGTATATCACTACTATGTGTAGCAGCAAAAGTATACGAAACCATAATAGAAAGGAAAATCAGAAAAGAAATGGAACATAAATTATAGGACGTACAAATTAGATTCAGGAAAGGACACAACACACCAGACCATATATTCACCATAAAACAAGTGGTAGAAAAAGCATAAAAGAAAAATAGAGAAATATAAAATATATGAGCTTATTTATAAGCAAGTAAGTGAAGAGCTGATAGAAGCAACAAAGAGTATATACATGAAAACAACAAATACAGTAGGAATTTTAAATATACACTTAGAACCATTTGAAACAACTCAAGGAGTTAGACAAGGGGGAAGTCTCAGCCCAGAGCTATTCATAAATGTAATAGATGAGATAGTGAAAGAATGCAAGAAAACATTTAAGAAATACAGCATTGGTTGGAACAGAATGCAAATGATAAATGCTGAGATGTGTATATTTGCAGATGACATAGTATTAATTGCGGAAACAGCAAGAAAACTGAAATACAACTTAGAAAAATGAAACCTAAAAGCAAGCAAATACAAACGTAAACAAAAAGAAGACTTAGATAATGAAAATATCAAGGAAACAAGGGATGGAAAATTAAATAGAAGTAATGATAGACCAAGAAAAAATAATACAGACAAATTCATACAAATAGTTAGGAACAGTAATAAACAACAAAGGAGACATCGAGGACGATCTTAACAACAGAATGGAAAACACAGGAAAACTATTCCTAGCACTAAATAGGGGATTCCTTAATAACAAAGAAATATCAACAAAGACCAAGATGACAATATACAAAACAATATATAGACCTCTAGTGATATATGGAGCAGAAAATTGGATATTAAACAAAAGACATCAGAGCAGAATCCAGGTAGCAGAGATGAAATACCTCAGAAGAACGATGGAAGTAAAAGGAACTGATAGAATCAGAAATAAAGAAAAAAGAGAAAGACTCAAAATCAAACCGATACTCGACTCAATCAAGGAGAAAAAATTGGCATGGTTCGGACATCTAACCCGGTTGGACAATAATAAGTAAAAATAGTATGGGACGCCAAACCAATAGAAAAGAACAGAAGAGGAGGACCCATTAAAGAATGAAACAGTAACATCTCGCAGATACTGTAGAGTAAGGGTCAGACTTGGCAGGAAGCAACACAGATGGCATCCAATAGGAAGGAATGGAGAAAGTTCGTTAAGAGCTAGGACACCTCAGAAGATTGTAAAATATTGTAATTTAATGAATTGTATTATAAACGGCCCAACACCGAAAGGTACAAATGGGTCTACTGATTAAGTAAATAAGTAAGTACTATGCTTTTTTTTTTAATTTATTATTATTCTGTTTAATCAATAGTTTTCATTACGTAACACGTACATATTACCTTATTCTGCATACATACGTAATGTCCTACATTTATGTTAATTTCGTATTCCGTTTTGGAGTATTAAAGCCCAACACACATAAACAAATTCAACTTAAAAAATGTTCCTGTTGAATTCCACCCTTTGGGAAAAGTGAATAATCTATTCCGGTGCGCATTCCTACGCAGGAATGGATATATATTAGAGAAGGCTAAAATTTGTTTTTCTCTTTGAGGGAAAGGTCATTTTTAATAGCACACGTGGAAAAGTATACGAACGAGAGGGATTGAAAGAAGTTAATGAAATTCTTTTATATATAATATGAAAATAATATGTATTTCTTGTATTTATACAGTGTATGTCGTAATTTTAATAAAACCTATTTTTGTTAAAAAAAATACACATCAAATATGTACAATACGTGTAATATTATTATTATACTGTTTAAACAACTTGTCTGAATAATAAAAATACGCTATCCACATTAAAAAGAGACTAGAAATGATGAATGCAAAGCAATTATTAAATATAACAATCTCATCGTCGACGACAAGGTTTACAAAATAAGCCACGAAGATAAAATAGGAACAAAAGAACCAAAAACCAACATGGCCAAAAAAATGATTATAATTCAGAAAATTTTTTATTTTTCTTGTCCATTGAATTTAACGTCTCGACAGAAAACACTTGCCTTTCTCACGATTTTTGAGAAAAGCAAGGGTTTGCTGCCGAAACGTTGATATCAATGAATATTAAAATCTAGTTTCAAATTTAATATTATGTACTTATTAAACCTAAACCCAAGAAATACGGTGTCGTTGCAGATGCGGTCGTAGCATTTGCGGTCATACAAAAATATGTTGATTTATCTTTGCATGTGCTGTCATTTAATAAACAAATAATATTTTTATCTTTTTTTACTACTATCACTTAAATAATTCTATAACCAAATTTTTGTAAAACTTAAATAATATTTACCACAAACGTTAATAAGAGGAGAAAATGTTTACTAATAATTTTATTACGGCAAAAAGTATTTTAATATAAAACTTGCTTCTTTTCCGAATCTAGTGGAGTTATGTGCACTAATTAAAAAAAATTAAGTTAGTTGATTTAACAAAACCTTAGTGTCACATAAATAAAATATTGTTCTGAAGCTATTTCTTTGTGGCATCTTATGCAATTTACTATTTTAATGGGAAATAAGCCACAATTTATGTTGAAAATTTAATTTATTGACTGATTAAAATGGTAGTTGCATCCATTGGGAAAACAGTTTTGAGAGCTTAAATAACTGCATCTTCAAAATCAAACGTCACTTTTGTTGGCTTACATCTGCCTAGTTTTTTGTCAGTATTGTAAACAGCCTTCTATACGTTTTCATTTTTTGTTTGGTAGAAGCGCATACAACACAGGAACAATTCTTGTTTCGTCGTCAGTGCTGCCCATATCAACATGCATGGTATATATTTGTGTAAACTGTTTGAAAAAGCTCTTAAATGTACCGTCGACAAAAAAATCTGTTTTTGTTGTTTACGTTTCCTTTGCTTCCGAAGTCGAAAAACGTTTCAATAGACGACGCTGGTTCTGGTCCGACACCAGTTTGTAAATTTCTTGAACGACAAAGTGTAGATTTACGTGAGGCTTACAAAGAAATTTCACTCACAAAATCAAGTCCTTTTATAAATAGTTCTTCGAACTCTTCCCTGTGGATGTCTAAATTTAGAGTGTCTTCTTCGCGAGCTCTCTTTTTTGAAATGTACGTAGCCTTTCTTGCTTCTCCGAGAGCTACATCGAGGACACAGGTGTGTTGGTTAACTTCGAGTAATTCCGTCAGTTTTGTCTTCATCCTCCCTTTACAGTTGTGGTGACGTTCTTTTACACATACCCAAGCTACAACATCTTCTTTATTCTTCCTATATTTTCGATACTGATATACAGCGTAAAGAGCAGAAGGTTTTCCCTTGGTGGTTTCAATCACTTCAAAATTTTCCTTTATTAAAAGTTGTTACGTACTGCATTAAACAATCACTCAAACAACAATATACAATTAAAAGCTCAAGTAGTATTTTTATAAGTACCAAACTAAAAAAAAATTAGAAAGACCTAAAAAATCAAACCTTGAATTCTAAAAAAAATTGTGTTAGCTTATTTGTTTACAAAAATTCATTATATGCAGTTTTGCTTTTTAAATGTCCGCCCTTACTATTGTTAATCTTATTCAGGTGTCAAAAACCACACTAGACTCCCAAAATTTAAAAATCGTTATAAATTTATGCTAATCCTAGTCTTTTCCAGATTTATGACCCACTATCCATAACTTTTGAAGCATCAATATCAAGTGAAGTTTTGAAAATGAAAAACAGACTAAAGTGCAGTTTTGTGTTCGCTTGAAGTGTGTAATGGATTTCAATAAAAACCCCTGCTCTTAATCTGTTTACGTACTTTGTTGCAATAGTAGGTTGAATTTTTAGTGCAGCAAGTGACACACTAAATAGATAAGCAAAAATTTGAATGATTCCAAACGTTTTGGTTGTTTTTTCGGCTTATTTGAAAGGCATTTTGAATTTTTTAATTAAAAATGATGTTGCTTTTTATAAAGCTTTGTTTGTTTAAATATAAAATAATACTGCAAATAGTTAAGTCGTTTATTGGTTTAAATAATTGGATTTATAGAAACATTTTTAGATTTTTCTGAGAAAATCGTATCCAAATGAAGAGACACTAAAACTATGGACTTAAAGTCTATCTGTTTACAAGTGGCAGCTCATTACAAATGCATTTGTTCAATAATCTGCAAACAGCAGGTAAAGTGATCAAATTAAAATTACTCAAAATAATTTCTGTCCTGTTAAAATTGAGATATTATTTTTCAACGAGGCCATCCTGTTTATATAGAAATAATAATACATTATGTCTTCTAAAAGTACTATAGAGTATCAAAAAATGCCTTTATGGTCTTTATCTCAAGGAAGGGAAACCCCCAATCTGCACCTCCACGCGGTAGAAGATGGGCAACACTTAAGTAGATAGCTGAGGTGGCTGATGCAGATAAGGACCGAGTGTTTGCCGGTATTAGCATTTAACGTTATTTTTAGGAATGACGTAAGGGCACCCTCTACTCCTGGGGAGAAGAAATCGTCCCCGAAGGTAGATGAACGACATCCCATCGTCAACAGCATAGGATGCAAAAGGCAAGTGGGAAACCATTGCAATAAATTCCCAAGATAGTTAATATGGCAATTCAAAATCAAAACATGGCCCCTAGTTTTCAAAAGACGTTCAATCGTCAAAGGTTACTAAGAATCCCCGGAAGGAAACTTAAAATTGCTACGTGGAATCTTAAAACTTTATATAGAGCAGGCAAACTAGCAAATGCTGAAAACGAGATGAGACGAATGAAGTGGGACATAGTTGGTATGTGCGAGGTGAGATGGAAAGAAGAAGGATATGTGGATACAGTAAATGGCAACCATTTCTATTATGCAGGCGAAGATGATGATGCCCAGTCAGGTGTAGGAGTGTTGGTAACAGCATCCATGAAACAACACACGAAAAGTTTCCTACCAGTCAGCGACAGATTAATGATTATCAAAATAAATGGACAACCATTCGACATCAATATAATACAAATATACGCACCGACAACAGACAGCCTAGACAAAGATCTTGAGATTTTCTATTCCGATATTAAAAAGATCAAAAAACACATGAAATCAGACGACATCAATGTTGTTTTAAATTTTCTCCCAGCTGGCGTTTATATCTTTGATATGTACATTTCTCTTGTTGAGTCGTTTCACAGTGTTTCTACATTGAATTTTTTCTCGGTGATTTCTTGTAGAAAATGTTTTGGTGTTAATACAAGTAATAAAAATAGTTAATACTAGTAAAATATACTAGGTTCACCTGTTTCCTATTTATCGACAGTTTATGAATAAATATAAATAGTCACATAAAAGAATAGAAATATGGACCAGTTTTGTCCTGGTATAATACCAAAATATAGTTTACAAGTAAAACAAGAAAAAATAGTTGATGTTAGTTTGTACCCAGAACCCTCATATAAAGAGCATTTGACTGATTGATTTCTGTTTTATACGCAAATTAATATACCTCGCCCTAATGAATTCTTACACCCGAACGTCATTTTAATGGATAAACAAGTCTCTCAGGCTGGGATTAATCAATTTGCTTAGTTGTTTGTGGTGATTTTAATATAGATTTTATTAGACACTTATTTCTATTGTATTTTACCATGTAAATGTTTAACCCTTAAGTACCATGGTGGGGTCAAAATTGACATCCCGCGTTTTTAATGCCAAGTTTCGCTACCGAAACATAGATTGAGCATTGCGCGCTTTCTACTAATCTTCGACCGGTAGGTGATTTATCGATCTACGAAAATAGTTTATCTGTTATTACTGCAGAGTTAGGCACGCATAGGGTCAATTTTGACCTGCTTATGGTATAAGTGTTTCTAGTGCAATTACCGAGTAATTTGAAATGGCGGGGTGTAATCGCAATAAACGTCCTCTGACACAAAAAGAACTTAAAGAGGAGGGACAAAAAATTATGGACAATGGACTAGATAGTGACAGTGAGTTTTTAGACCAGGCTAGTGAACACAGTGATCACGAAACAGACTGTAAAGAGGAATGGGTTGATGATGACGAAAAAAATTGGCAAATTAATAATTCCGAAACTGGTAGTGAATATTCGGGTGAAGAAAGTGATATAGCTGACTCAAGGGATGTGTTTTATGGCAAAATAGGTACAAGAGGTCTAAAACTTCTCCCACCTTTTCTCGTACACGTAAGCATAATTTAATTAGTCATTTACCTGGTGTTATTGGAAAAGCTCGAGCTAGTATGCCAGAAAAACCAGTTGATGCTTGGGAATTAGCCACGATATATTGCAAAAAATTCTTGAGAAAACCAATGACCGAATAACTAATATGGCTTCTAAATATAATTTACACAATGTATCGTGTCAATATACCAATCATCTTGACATAATTGAATTAAAGGCCTTCTTAGGCTTATTATATTTAGCTGGGGTATTTAAATCCAATAATGAAGATTTAAGGTCTTTATTTGCTACAAATGGTACTGGCCGTCATATATTTCGAGCAACCATGTCACTAAACCGATTTTATTTTTTGCTTGGAAGCCTTTGTTTTGACGACCCAGCTACTAGACAAGAACGTATTGCGTACGGAGAAAAACTGGCAGCTATGTTTATAATGTTTATAAATGTTTATAATTAATTGCCAGTCCAATTATAGCTGTGGTGAATATCTCACAATAGATGAAATGCTTATTGCATTTAGAGAAAGGTGCCAATTCAGGATGTATCTCAAAAATAAGCCAGACAAATACGGTCTGAAAATGCAGTGTTAAGTAGACTCTAAGACACATTATTTGCTAAATGGTTTTATATATACTGGAAAAGATTTACGCAGAGCAAATCCAAAAAAGTTATCCATCCCCACTCTAGATGTTTTGACACTTATTTCACCAATTTCTGGTACAAATAGAAACATAACAGCAGATAATTGGTTTTCGTCCATTGAGCTCATAAAAGAACTGAGAAGCCATAAAATTTCATATGTTGGAACTTTAAAAAGAAATAACAGAGAGGTTACTGCTGAATTTCAACCCCATAAAAACAGGCCACCTAATTCTGCCTTATTTGGTTTTACAGGAAGTGAGAGCCTTGTATCTTTCGTTCCTAAGAAAAATCGTGCAGTGTTGTTAGTGTCAACTATGCATCATTCCAATACAATTGTTAATGGAAAGCCAGAGATTATAAATTTTTACAACGAGACAAAAGGTGGGTGGATTCATTGGATAAGAAATGTGCATGCTATAAAACTGGCAGAAGAACTCGTAGATGGCCTCAAGTAATATGGTTTCGCATTTTGGACATTGCAGGATTAAATGCTAACGTAATTTTTAATGGAGTTCAGCAAAATCAAATAATGGAAAGAAGATTGTTTTTAACCACTTTAGGTCAAGAACTTATTAAGGCCCATTTAACTCGTAGAGCTTAGCAAACTTGTTTACCGAGAGAAATTCGTAGTGCCATTTTTAAAGTTTCCGGACTTCAGGAACCAATGCCTGTCGCAAATCCAGAGCCACAACGACGAAAAAAGAGGGGAAGGTGTAAAATATGTCCATATTCCAAAAACCAAAAGAAAGAAAGCTCATCGTGCGATAAATGTCGAGATTTTATTTGCAAAAATCATTCCCGCACACAGACGTTATGCATAAGCTGTGTTGAAAATTAAGGTAAAATCATGCTTGTCATTTTTAAAATACGAAATCTAAATCGATATTTTTTATTTTAGGTAGGAGCTATGATACCTAGATTTCACCATTGGATATAAAAAAAACTGCACATTGTTATTATTTTTCTTATAATTCGAGAAAGTGCATAGCTATGTTAATTTGATTGAATACAAAAGTTTTTTTTTAAAGAAATTTATATCTAATTAACCAAATTCGTTTATTTTTATATAAATGTAAAAGTAGCTGTAAACAAAATAATTTAAAATAAAACATGTTAAAAAAAGAATAGTTTTTGATACAAAAAACAATGGGGGGTCAAATTTGACCCTGCCATGGTACAAATGTCACTATTTTTGGGCATGGTAGTTAAGGGTTAAAGAAATCTTAAACGTTTTGAATGCATAAGTAAAGTACATATCTTTCTATCAATACCAAATAAGCTGTCATTATAATTTTTTCTTCAAATTGTAAACTCAAGTTTTTTAAAATACAAACTCATGGGAGACAAACTTCATAGGACGATTTGTACGATCTTGCCTGGAGATGAAAGTAATATTCTTTAAAATTTACCTACTTTTACAATTTTACATCACCAACCACCCCCCTGGCCCGTAACAGGCGATAATCTTTAATGGCCAACACATATGTCGTTCGTCGTTATATTTAAACGTTGGGAATTCTTGCAATAACAAGTTTAATATTACCGGCATATGCGAGAAAATGAAATTATTGGCAAAAATATTAAATTTGCCGCTCCAAACTTTTAGATTCAAAAATAAGTGCATTATTTGTAGCTTTTATATTGCTGCATTTTCTATTTAAATTACGGAACACGTTGAGCAGAGATAATACAAGACGGGATTTTGTTTATTGCGCTAGGAAATTTGGCCCGATATTAGTATTCAGTTTGGCCGGGGGTGGCACTTTGCCAACAATGCAGATTTCTTTGATATTCCATGTCTTAATTCAATATTAAGATTTATACGGTAATATTGTTACATATTATTAAAAGTTTTGACACATCGCTGATAAACCTCTACTACGAAGTAGATAGAGAATAACAAGAAATCAAAAAACAATTTTTTTTTGTGGTTTTTAACCGTTGTAATGGCCTTGGTGTTATATCCCTCTAATAAAGATATTGTAGTGTAAGCCTTACTCTGGGATATTCAATAGCAAAAATGGTGTTTTACGTACAAACCACTCAGTCATCCTCAAGTAAGTCTACTTCTGGATAGTCAATATTAGTATTGACAGATATAACAGATGGCAGTAATGAAAATAGATCATTATACTTTTGTTGTGATATAGGTATTAATCTTTGTGATACCAGTTGCAAATCTTTTGGCAAGGTAAGATATCGCCTTCATAACCTAACAAGGTCAGTGGTTTTCATCATGAAAGTAACTTTTCATAAACATAGTTCTCATGCTGTTTTGTTTTACTTGCAGTTAAACACAGTTTGACAGAAGAACTTGCTGTTTGTTAATGTGTCTTTTTATATTAATCAAAGGCGGATTTTGAGATGTTTTAACATCATACAAAGACCTAAAATTTTTAAAATCTTCTAGTTCCTTATTCTATACAGTATATTTCATTGCATTGAGGTTTGTCTGACTAACTGCTTCCAGTCCCAGGATGTTAAGATAGAAATTTTAATTTCTATTTAATTCTAATTTTAAGTTTTTTTTTCTTTCGCTCTATTAGCGCGTGGACAGTGTCCGCCTCCATGTGGGTGTAATCCTTTAGTAGAAACTTCTGAGTGATAATGATTCATTAAATGATCCACCTATTTCAATTAAATGAGTCAATTTACAACAGGTAATTGGTTATTTGCTTGACCAATTACTTACTGATATCGTCTATAATGCTTTCTATTTGTTTAGTTGTCAACTAATTAAATCCAAGTATGTAATTGATTATAAGTATTTGGTTCAAAGAATATTTTAAAGGTTGGACGTCTAAAATTACTGCTGTTTGTGATTAGTCTATAACGAAACTGTCTTTAAAATGTATAAACGAGGTAAAAAAGGAAAATAATAATAGTTAGGTATATGAATTACTAAATAAAAAAAGAACGTAACAATAAAACACTGAAAACTTTATTTTCAAAACTTCCACAAAATTTATTTTTAACTCTTATCACTACAGCTGTTTCGGCTGATTGCCTTTCTCAAGTGATCTATTTTTGGCATGCGTTTACACTTTATAGTCTCTAATGAAATTATTTGAGGAGGGGAGAACTGTTTGTCTCAAGTTGGTCATTCAGAAATATATCTGTTTTTTAATTTGTTGATTTCCATAGATTCTAACAAAGATAGCTTAAGGCCTTTATTTTGAATGTGAAGAATTTTAAATTCGTCAAATAAAGAATGATTATGATCTAGAAGGTGAAGTGCGTATGTAGAATGTGTTTTTCTATTATTGAAAGCCCTTTTATGTTCTGCTATTCGTTTATTAAAATTTCTACCAGTTTGACCGATGTAAGTTTTTGGGCAGTCGCCACATTTAAGTTTGTACACACCACTGTGTAAGTGTTTTTGTTGGCTCTTATTGTTTTTAATATATTTGCCTAGGTTGTTATTTGTTCTGAAAGCTGGTGTTATTCCTTTATTTTTTATGTGTTTGGCTATTTTTGCCTGTATATGTAATCGAGCAGAAGGTACTGGGTTTTTTCTCTGGTGGTGGAAATACTAATTTCAGGGCTTTTTTGTGTAGTTTTTGATTTAACATTTTATTAATTGTTTGTTCGTTGTATCCATTGTTTACTGCTATTTGCTTAATGATATTTAATTCTGTCTCAAAATTGCATTTATTTTTGAATATTAGAAGCCAAGATCATGACTTTAAAATCAATATTGTCTTCCTTTTGTAAAATTAAAACGAGAAAAGATGTCTTTCTGTATAAGACAGTGCACTATATCAATTCGTTCACCACCGAAAGTGGTTGATAAATGATTTCCATTCAAGTTTACTGCGAAAAAGTCGGATGCAATATAAAACCCTCTTCCCTTTTTGTTCAAACGATGCCTACTATTTGTATCTTTTACACAATGAAATATTGCAAGAACGGGAAAATACTTTTTTCTTGACGTCTGTTCAAGATGTTCTATAAAATTTTAACAGCTGTAGAAATTGTTTTTGTGTGGGAGGGAAAAGTAAAAAAGAATTTTTTGTTTCCTTAATGATATGATATTATACGAGCGTTTAAATATACGAGGTCAGGCTATTAAATAACGAAACTGCTTATGAACAAGATTTTTATTTTAAAAATTATTCTACAATCGAATGCTATCCTACAATATATTCCCCTTCCCTCGCCACACACCGTTCCATTCGTCTTTTTCATTGATCAAAGCAATGCTGGAAGTCTTATTTTGTTAGAACTTTTAGGAGCGCCACCGTTTTTCGCTTCACCTCTTCCATCGACTCGAACCACATTCCTATTAAGGCAGACTTGTTCTTCGGAAACAGGAAAAAGTCACAAGGTGCTGTGACTAGCTATGAATAACGCTTCATAGACAGCGCGTTATTAGCAGATGCCATGTCCTGGTGCAAGATCCACGGCTTGTTTTTTAACTCCGGCCGTTTTTTACCAACTCGGTCTCGCAGCGTTGCCAAAACTTTCAAATAGTAAGTTTGGTTCACAGTTTGACCTCCTGGAACCCATTAAGTCAATACGATACCGTTAGTGTCAAAAAAAACCAATAGCATGGCTTTAAATTTTGATATTGACATCAGTGCTTTTTTCATTCTTGGCGATGCAGGAGTTTTCAGGTGCATGGATTGTCGCTTAGTTTCAACATTGTATTTAAATATCCAGGTTTCATCGCAAGTGATGATTTTATATTAATTCAGGCTTTTGATGTAACCATTCAAGAAAATCTGAGCAGATCTGTTGATGAACGAGCTTCTGGTCAGGGGAGAAATTTTTTGGATCCAACTACGCACAGATTTTCTTCATGTTTAATTCGTCATGTAAATTTTTTCTTACAGTTTCTTTATCGGCGTTTAGATAAAGATAAAGATCTCATACAAAGATCTCCGGCACAATTTCAATTATTTTGGTCACTGTTTGCGGAGTTGAAACAGAGACAGGTCGACATGGACGTTGGTCACCTTCGGCGCTCTCTCGGCATTCAGAAAACCGTTTGTACCATTCGAAAGGACGTGCACGATTTGGAGAATTCTCACTATAGGCCTCTTTCAACAAATTATAGCACTCAATCGAAGTTTTTTTTTTTAATTTAATGAGAAATTTTACATTAATCCGTTGCTCATGTTTTTCGTCACACATTGTTATCGACACGAGAAAAAAAAAACGTTCTTTTCTAACCTCTACAGAAAAAATACTACTACAGCGACAAAAACGTGTTTTCGTACTAAAAGAGTAGACACTTTCAGCTATCCAATGCTGCATTCTTTTTCCACTCTTCCCCTCTAGGACGCCTTCTGCGCGCGCAGTCTCGTTAGTTAATAGCCAGACCTCGTATGGAGATTAATAAGTGTTACTTAAGAAGTATTCATTTTATGATAATAAGCATAAGATGGTTAAACAATTATCTATTATTATTTTTTATTGGTAGCTAATTGACTGATATTTCGACGGTGAGCGAGTTTTTATTAGTTTTAAGTTTTTGATTATTTTAAACATAATTTATTATTGTCTTCTGTTCACTTTTCCTTCTAATTTTTCTGCGTGTATTTTATAAATTGAATATCTTGTACAATGAAAATTTAACAGACACATACTATTCTGTACAAAAAAAACTTTGTGCAACATTTCTAGATAAATTCTTTTGATCTTCATACTTTGCTGTTTTTTTTTCACTCTTTATCCCAGTCTATTTGTGAAAAATCTTTGATTTCACGTAAAAACTTGAAGACGTACAGCTGATTTTGCTTTGTTTTTTTTTTAATCAAAAAATGTGAAAAAATCCTTTTTTGACTTTATTACTCGTAAATCTTTTTTATACATCTTAGAAAAAAATGGTTCAAATAACAGTTGTAGATATTCAAAAGTTTTTTATTTTGCCAGTTTCTACATAAACATACATTGACCGATATAAATGCAAAAAAAAAACTCGTATTTTTACAGACATATATCAATGTTTGTAGCTTTGTTTTCTGAATAATAACAATCAGTTTGTAAGTTATTCAATTTATTTCTCCCGATAGAAACAATAACTCTAGAGGTATTAAGCATACCGCAATTGATTTTTTGAGGCTTTTAATCTTTTAATATATATATATATATATATATATATATATATATATATATATAATCAAGATATACTTCATCTAATTTACTTACCGTTGCACGTCATCGGCGTCATAGTCCGTGAAGTCACATGATACCAACACGAAATATTTAGGCGGTAGGTATGTTCTTTTTTAGAATCACTTTGCCGAGTACACTGGCAAAGTGATTCTAACCACTAGACATATTTTATTATATACGCGTAAAAATAATATTTAAAGATTTCTATTAATGTTAATTAAAAGAAATACGCAGTAATATGTTTTATTTAATTTGTATAAATGCATTATAAAGCGTTTTTATGAAGAACATTTTTGTTTGGAACACACTGTAACTGTAATCGAACGAAGGTGATATTTTGCCATAAATTGGTAACACTTATTTGACAGTTACGGTGTTGACTAATGAAAATGAAATGAAAAAAGTGTTGTTTTTGTTTAACTATTCCATTTTACATCTTTATACGACGCATACAAGTGGCTTAAATTGTTTTGAACAAGATTATTTTTTAACTCTTGTTTTATTTGTATTTATTTACATTAAATAAAAATTTGTTTTGTTGTATAAACACTTTTGTAATAACTGTGACCTATTTGATTTAAAATGGATTCAGGACCTTTTTATACTTTTTCAACTATGCCAACTTCGATCTCTGTCAATGATCATGACGTGCAACGGTAAGTAAATTAGATGGACTGTATATTAAGAAAATTATATTTTGTTACAATTGTTATAAACAAAAACGGTTGTTTTTTTCCCAAGAAGGGAAAAACTTTTTAGCTTATAAACATTTATAATATTTTAAATAGTCTATTGTAAAATATTCTAGGACTAACGGTAATCAAGATAAGGTTCGTCAAAGTGTGATGTTAGCAACAATTTGTATATACAAAAATGGTCAAAGAAGGAATTTATAACTAGACATTAAACAAATATCCGTAAAAGTTGGTAAATATCGTTGAAAGCATCACACTTTGAAGAACCATATCTTGGTTACCTTGAGTTACTATGTCAAAGCACACAACATAAGCTTCCTTTTTCATTTACGAATTCATATACCTAAATGTACAAGAAACAAAGTTATAATGAGAAATTTAAAAAATAGCCACCAATCTTAGCAAATATCGTTAGAAGTAGTAAACTTTAAAGAACCATATCTTGCTTAAAATCAGTCACACTGTCAGTTTTATTAGAGATACATTTTAATTTGTATTTTTGGTATTTTGAGAAATCTATTTGTAAAAAACTTGAATAAGTAACTAATCAAGAAAAATAGGCAAAAGACAAACTGTAATAAAACTAAAACTATAATTAACCAAAAAAATCTTTTTAATACAGTAGAAAAAAAAATCGGCTAAATAATTAAATACAACGTATCTGGAGCATCACAAAACCGAACACAGAAAATCAGGAGGTAATTAGAAGAAGGAACAAATTGGTTTGGGCAGCATTTAGTAATCTCTAGACTTAGGAACATTTAGACAAAAAGGACAAAACTAAATCTGAAGAAAAATATCAAGCTTCGGTTTGTAAGTCTTTTTAGTCAAGTTTGAAAGAAGGAAACGAACAAGATACTTTTAATGAAGACTTGTGCCATGCATTAATCTCTTCAAATATACCGTTTTCAACATTATCCAATGGAAACTTATCTTCTTTAAAAAAAATATTGTAAATTGGTGTTTTAAGCGATCAGATCTTACCAAAATCCTATTAAGTTTCATGCAAGCAATTAGAAAAATCCAACTCTGTAACAATATCACGTTTTATACAAGAAGAAATACCAAAACTTTTTCTTTTTGCAACTGTTTAAAGTTATAAATTATTGCTTTTTTCTATTTGATGCTGCACCATATAAATATGGTCAAGGCAGGACAAAATATAAAAATATTTTATACCAACACGTTACTTGTTTAGCACATGTAATGAACAGAGTTGCGGAAGAAATTAGAAAAAGTTTCCTTTTGTAAACTCCCAGATATCAAGCACAAAACAATATTTCTCAAATCTCTTATAAAAATTTAACTTCATAAAGAAATGCTTCCAAGCTTTTAATTACTTTAAAATGCTAATCAAATTTTTAAAAGCAGCGTTTTTTAGCAGTAACTTTCATTCGTGAAAGTAAATTTTAGAATTTTAGTTTCATTTAAAAGAACTATTACTCAATTAGAATCATCAAAGTTGCCTTTCTTCTTCTTCCTATGCCGTCCCCATTAACGGAGGTTGGCGACCACATTTTTAAAAGCTTCTCTTTTGTCTTTTGCAACGTGGAATAATTCGTCTACAGTCATGTTTGTCCAGTCTCGAATATTTCGCAGCCAAGACTTCCTCTTTCTCGCTATTCCCTTTTAGCCATCGACTCTACCCTGCATGATAACCTGCAGAAGACTATATATATTATTTCTCAGTATGTGTCCAAGATATGCAGTCTTGCGTACTTTTATCGTTCTCAACAATTTTTTGTCTCGACCCATCCTTCTCAGCACTTCCTCATTGTTGACCCTGGCAGTCCATGAAATTCTCAACATTCTCCGGTATATCCAAAGTTCAAAGGCTTCAATCTTCTTAACTATTTGCGCTTTTAGTGTCCATTACTGGGTAAATTAGTGCTTATTTATGAGCATATTTTTTACTTTGTTTTTGCAGATTTCCCCAGTCTAGTAAGGCTAGTAATCTCTCTTACATATACAAGTGCAAAAAATATCGATAGTACCTAAAAACGAGGATTTTTGATCAGTGGGTACTACTTGTTTTTACATATAACTGCCAAATTTGGACATTTACCAAGCATAATATAGAAAAGATAGCAAAAACGCTAATATCTATGGAAAAACAGATGCTAAACCTATATAGAACTTAATTTACTGAATGCAGTTTATAAAAAAAAATAAAATAGAAAAAAAAATCATTAAAATATTATCAGGTACATTTATGACTATGTATAATTCAAAAAGTATTTTTTATTTATTCTTATCAATCTTATTAGTTTTATTAGATTTATAATTAATTTTCTATGGATTCTGAAAAATTGCCTGACTCTGGGTTATACACATATATTATAAAATACTCAACATCGCTTGATAAAACTCATCTCCACTGTATGCCCCTACTGAAACATTAATCTACCTGGACTATATAAACAAATGGATTGGACGATTTTAACAAATATATGACTGTCATTGATTTAAAACTTCTGATGGAAAAAGCTGATATATTTCTATTGTTTACTTTAGTTTTACAAAGCTTTTGACATTTATATTTGTATTATGGGTTTTCGTAATATAGTAATATGCAATATATTGTTTGATTGATAACGAAATAAACAATATATTTAATATTTTATTTAAAATATAGAAAATAAATTGTTATTTTATAACGATTTAATCCAGTATGTTGTTATTTTATCTTTTTTAAACATCCCAATCTTTGACAACATAAATTATAGTTTCTGGACTTTTATTTTGTATTAAGTTTTCATGGTTTACTACCTACTTAGGTAAATAAATAAATAAATAAAGACTTTATTTTCTTTTTGGTATGCATAATCTGTGTAGAATTGGCCTGATAAATAAAAAAGAAATAAATACACAATAAACAAACCAGAAACAAAAAGAGTAGCATTATAAATGAAAACACATTTGTTGCTCTTAGTTTATCGCTAGAAATTCCAGCAACATTTGTAAACTTACTATAGTTTATTTGCTGGCTGAAATATGCTGCTTGATCAGGCGGTCTAGGCAGTGTAAAAGTTGTTTTGGCAGTCGAACGAAAAGTAAGTTGTGTTGGGTTTTGGATTTTTAAGGTATTTGAAAAAAGCCTTTGCTTTTACGATATAAATATGATGCTCAGTGGCTAACTTTTGCCGAACAGCTAAAGAAGTTGTTACTTTCAACTGCTCCTTTGTTCTCAAGCAAATGGAGCAACAGTAAGTTTTAAAAGCAATGTTGTAGTTAATATTCACAAACTTTTGAAAATAACTAAGCTTCACATGCATAGGCTGAGGCATTCTTCGAAAATAATGGTCAAAAAGTTTCTTAACGTTCAAGTCACATGTCAAGTAGACCCTCACGCTTGTCTTGATTCTACAGTAACAGTAACTGTACATGTTGGATTCTATAAATATTTTGATGCAGTTTCTTTTGTCGTCATTTTTTGGACCCACTCTATTGCCATTTCTATGTTTTCTGGGTATAGCTCCCCAGTGATAACAAAATGTCTTACAATTCTATGTATGCGACTTTTGCTAAAATTTGTAATTCCTAGAAATGACTTGGCACATATTCATCTTATCCTCACTTAAATGTACATGGTATTTTATCGATACTGCAGCATGATTAGATTTCACTCTTTTTCGTTTCTGTCCCTTACAACAAGCTAATATCAGAAGGTCTTGTTTACTTTTATCTTTTGGCTGATAAAGGTAGGCATGAAAATCTATCACTTGCATCAGCGTGAGTGTGGTATAATAATACGACAATCCGGGTCGTCCGTTATGACCACAAGTTGAAAAGGCTGGCAGTGCTTTTGGTGTATTTCTGTAACAATATAACTCTTTCAATAAATTTTTCTGTAGCCCTACCCAACGTTAAAATGCGAAAAAAATTGAAACTGCATAAAAATCAAACGATTGTCGCAGTAGCATAAAATCATTAATTTTAAGATGAAGCACTTACCTAGCAAGTTTATACACATTCTTTTTATGTGTTTTTGACTGAAGAACTTTTTTGCGTCCTTTTCCCTGTGGACTAGGTTTAACAAAACAACCATTTTTACTTACTAATTCCATAAAAATAAAAAAAACCTTTCCTAATTTGCCAAAATACAACTTTTGTAGTAGCGTGTTCGTCACATGAACCAACCGGCACATTTCATTGGTGGTAGAGCAACAGCAGGTAAACATTCAAAGCAAAGAGCGATTTCTGCAAATAACTGTAATTTTTCCGACAGCATTAACAGAGCGTGTTTTGAAAAATTCTAATTATATCATTCGATTTCTATTTAAAATTAAAATAAACTTTTGTCAATTAGCGAGTTTTAAAGATAATGACCTTAAATATATAATGACTAGAAACGAATTGCTGGAGAGTAATTAATCAATGGATGTTATTTCGTGACGCTACTTATGACGCCGTCTTGTGGTGCTTCTTCCGTGACGCTCGCTTCGGCATTCAACCATAAAGAAACAGTAATACAACGCCAGTGTAGAAACTTTGCTTTAAAAAGTGCTTTACATTTAGTTTAAGGCTTGTCATGCTCTTTCACAATTTTATATACATTGGTAATGCATAAAAAGTTCTATTATGCTATGAGAGTTGAAATATATATTCCTCCTGCACATTAAGGTACATGAGGCATCTTCTTATATCTAGTATTTATGTTATTTATGTTATGTGCCTCCAGTAAATTGTTGTTCCATCGTTTTTGTGGTCTTAGGATCTACTGATCGTCTTACTATTGGGGAACCATCTCTTGCCATCCTTACTTGTTGTCATTTGGCTTATTTGACAACAAATGATTGTTTCATTCTACTCTTCCATTTCGTACCCAGTTCTTGATTTTCTCCACCTTGCATATACGTCGTATATCTGTACTTCTAACTGTTCGATATGTGTAAAATTTTCGAGGTTATTAAATACAAATATAAAAGTCTCTAGAATATAGAGAAACACCAAAGGCAGTATTTTGAATTTTTGAAATTATTGTCTACAACTAATATTATGGGAGATACCAGCAATAGACGGTAATATTCTTTTTTATGTAATAAAATCTTCATTATTGTGACTACTGGTTCCCCAAAAATAAATCCCGTATCTTAGGTAGGATTAGGCTTAGGTATAATAAAGCACTAATAATTCCTCCTTCGTTAAAACTTATCTTAAATTTCTGAACAAAAAAATACTAATTTCAAATTTTGGCGGCAGGTCAATTAAAATGTTTTCTCTAATTAAGACATCTATATTAATTTATATGAAGTCCTAGGAACTTTACTGATGAAACTTTTTCAATGTAATTATTATTTATATTTAAATTAACTGGGTTAATACATCATTGTCTATTATGAAACTGCATGGAAAGAGTTTTTTGAATATTTATTAAGAGGTAATTATTACAGACCTAGCAGTAAGGGTACGACAAAAAACGATTACAGTTGGCCTCCAAAGAGGTGTCAGATTTGTTGATTATAGCATTTATATCATCTGCAATTATCGTAAAATATCCATTGTTGAGAAAACGGTGTTGATCGAGACAGCATTGTTTACACAATCAAAAGCTTTGGCAGCCACACAAAAACAGGAAAACGCTGAAAACATAGCATCACTGGTACATTTATTAGATAAAAACCCGAACTGATTTTGTAATAAAACGTTGTTTTAAACGAGAAAGGATAGACAGGACGGGAAAGGACGAGCTTTTATAAGTCTGTCAATAATTTTGAATAGTACCCGTAGTAAGGCAATAGGTCTATAGTTATAGCAGGAATTAGATTTTTCGCCAATAATACTGGCTATTTTTAAGCACTCTAGAAATGTACCTTTGTCAAAAGGAGTCATTAATTAGTGAGACCAGGATTTCCTACATAATTTTGGGGAAATTCGAGAAAATTTTTATGGATAGTTCATCAGTACTACAAAAAGATTTACTTTTAATAGATGTTTGCGGATGATGGCGTATTTACTGTTTAAATTCATTCAGATTTATCAAAGGATCTTATAAAGAATGAATTCGAAACCTTTTTTAATTGGGAACAAAGAATATTTCGATTAAGATTTTTATTATAAACTAAGGAAAACTGTGTTGAGAGGTGGAAGATATGAATTGCTCCAACTCATATTGGAAGTGCAGGACAAAAGATCAGTTGAAAGACGCCAGACTTCGTGGATGAACGACCTGAGGAGATGGTTTAAACGTTGTAATCTAAACGAAAACTGAGATATTAGTAAAGAAATTTGAATACATATAGAAAAGGATAGAGCTGCATTTTTTAAGATAAAAAAAATCTTATGTGAAAACAATATCATTTTGAGACTCAAAATTAGATTAGTAATATAGTTTCAAAGGTTTGACATTCTGGCCATGTTATGCGTCATCCAGAGTTGTACAATATACTCCATTATACATTACCATCATACTTTTAAAACCTAATGGAATTATTTAACAGATTTTAAAAGGAATGTTGTCAAGAAACCTTGTTCTGGATCTTCCTCTTCTTCTTTGACCAATGGGTCTATTAAGGAGCGTTTTTTTAGCTGGGTCATTTTGTTCCATCTGCATTATATGCCCTATTTACCTCAGGTATCCTATCTTACTATGTTTTACGATATCAGGTTCCTGGCATATTCTATAAAGTTCGAAGTTATATCGTCTTCTCCGCATTCCATTGTCATTCACAGCTCCGGATATTCGTCTTATTACTTTTCTTTTGGAACATCTTAACATGTTTTTATTATTTTTTATTAGAGTCCAGGTCTCTGAACCATAGGTTAGGACTGGGCGTATTATTGTTTTGTAGAGTTTTATTTTTGCATTTTTCGATATAATTGTGGATTTCGGGAAGAGATTGAACCCAAAACAGTATCTGTTGGCCGTGCAAATTCTGCGGTATATCTCTGCGGTAGTTTCTTAACAGATTCTCTTCCTTCCATTTACTAGGCTGCCATCAACAAAGTTAGAGAGCCAATTTAGAAACCTGGTTTAATTGTTTAACAGATTCTCTTTTTCCATTTTCTGGGCTACCATCAACAAAATTAGTATAGTCAATTTGATGACCAACGCACGGTAATCAAGCATGGCACAGGAAGAAGAAAAAGAATGTTTAATCTCACATAAAATTTGTTTTTCTTTATTAAACAACGATTATACAACATAGTCTCAAAGTGCAGAATTCATCGTTGAATCAATATTTACCGGACCACTCCAAATATTGGATATTTACATAAAACACGCGCCCTTTGTATACCCAGAATATTTATAATGGTGCTATCATTGAAATACGTAATACAAACGAAAGAGTATTAAAAAAGTTTACCTATTGAAAACAGTTTTTTGTGGGATAATAGAACAACATATCATTTTAAAAGGAGATATGATACAAGCCTTTACAAAAAAATTAAAATTGTTTTGTATAACAAATACAAGTTTGAAAAGATAAAAATTTAATCGACGCTATTGATATTGAAGAGAGTAGTCGAAAAATATTTTGTGCATGCTATGAAAAAATAAAACAAATTGTTGATACATGTAAATTGGATTCGTATTTGATGCTAATTGATTGTAATATTGGATGGCTGGACACGACAAAGCAAATTAACACAATTAATTTTTTTTTATTTATAAAATGAACAGCGTGCCTAACCTTATGATTAACCAGCATTTTATATTAAAAATAATCGGCTATTCTACTGTTCTAGGTATTCCCAATGGTCCACTTTAGAATCCAATAATTACTGTTGCACACTTCAGTTTAGTGTGCTTCACTTCACTATCACACAAGTTCAATAGGTTTGATGCCCTTGAGCCTGCGGACTAGGTCTTGATTAGCTAGTAGTTTTAACACTTCCATATTTGTATGGATATGAAGTGGCCCTTGGCACCCTTTTCAATTTTTTGTTTAATGGTTACTATATGGAATTGCGATGATATGATATAAATAGGACGATAATGAAATGATACAAGAAGAACTACAGGACCAAACAGGACCGAAAATAATAATGTGCGAATTAGAACAGGCAATTAGAAATGCAAAGACCGCAAAATAAGTAGGTCCAGATCAGATACCCACTGAGCTAACGAAGAAACGAAGCATATCCTTATAGATCTATTTAACAAAGTGTATACAATAGAAGTAATATCCGAAGATTGGTTGCTGTCCACGTTTGTAACACTACCAAAGTCAGTACATGCGACATAATGCTCCCAGTACAAAATAATTTCCTTAATAAGCCACACAATTAAGCTATTTCTTAATAATACATGGAAGATTATACAAAAAAATAGATGACACCCAGTTTGGATTCAGAGGAGGACTAGAAACGAAAGAGGCTCTGTTCGCTTTTAACATTCTTGTGCAAAGATGACTAGATCTGAATCAGGATCTCTATGTGTGCTTTGTAGATAATCAAAAGGTTTTTGATAGAGTACGACATCAGAAACTCGTAAAACTGTTAGAAGAAAAGGATGTGAATAGTCGAGATGCACAGGTTATTATCAATCTGTACTGGAATCAAAAAGCAAAGGTTAGAATCCAGAATGTCGATACACAAATTATAAATATCAAAAAAAAATGTTAGATAGGGTTGCGTGCTATCTCCATTGTTAGTCAATCTGTACAGCGAAGCTATTTTAAGTCTTTTAAGTTTTATTAAGTTTTTGTAGACAGTTTAGAAGCACTGCAATGCTTAGTAAATAGATTACATCAAGTCAGTATCAAATATGTACTACAAATGTAGTTTGTCAGTCCAGACCTTCCTCTGGATCTGAGGATAAGAGCCTTAAGATGCTACGTGTTCTTGACTTTGTTGTATGGAATGGAAAGCTAAACACTAAAATTGGATAATATAAAGAAGTTGGAATCATTTAAGATGTGGTCCTATAGAAGGATTTTGAAAATATCATGGACCTAACGAGTTACAAATGCAGAAGTATTAAGGAGGCTAAATAAGGATTGCAAGGTCATAAAGCACATCAACAGCTTTGAAAAGCGTCAGAAACAAGACTCGTCCTTGCCTGCCCTCTCTCGCAGTCAGTATATTATTTGCTTTCTGGTTCCAGTATATAGCCTTAATAAACTCAAAGTCTTTTTTGTCTAAATTGATGTTTTTTAATTCATCCATTTTATTCAACTTCCGATGCTGCAGTCGGTCGAAGGCCTTCCTAAAGTCTATGAAGCATATATCTACACTTACCGCTGAGTACCGTCAACGCAAATAATGCCTCTCTTATACCCATGCCTCCTCTGAATCCAAACTGCGTTTAATCTTTCTGCTTCTCATATTTCTTATAAATTCGGTTTTGAAAAATTTTTAAAAAAATCTTCAAAGGGTGGTACATTAGGCTTATCAATCTATAGTCATCACATGATTTTGGATTGTTTTTTTTTGGTAAAAATATCGATTTAAGCCATACCTCCAGGATGTTGCCCTCTACATATATTTGGTTGGGAATTCGGGTGAGTTTCTTTGTATTACCGTTATCTAAGGCTTTTAACAGTTTAACTGGATTTTGATCGGGACCAAGGACAAGCTTTTCGTTGTTTTGCACTCTGGAGGGCATTCTTTACTTCTGAGGGTAAAATTTGTAGGTATTGTTTTTCTTCACCAATATCTTGTTCATTTTCCCTCTTGTCATGGAACAGAAGGATTATATATTGTTCCAATAGTTCCTTTATTTTTGCTCTCTTCAGTAAGTATTCCTCCATTATTATCTCTTGTTATGAGTGTTCTTCTTTGTCTTGTGTTGCCTGTAAGTTCTCTGATTTTTTTATGTAAGTTTGAGGTGTCATGTTTGTTGCTGAGTTCTTCCAGTTCTTTCCCTGTTCATCTATTCCCGCTTAGCCTTTCTGATTTTATATTTGATTTTATTCTTGATGGTTTTAAATTCATTTTCATCTTTATTTTTGTATTTTATTTTTTCAGTTATTAGCTCAACTATTTCCTGTGTCATCCAGTTTTTTTTTGTGGTTTTCTCTTCTTCGCCTAGGACCCCATTTCCGGCATTTAGTATGGCTTTTTCATATCTTAAATTATTTATTTCTGCATTCAGTTGCTGTTGGCAGTTCTCGTCTTTTAGGTTTTTGATATTTATTTTGGTGGTTTTAACTTTTTTCTTTGGGTTTCTGAGTTTAATGTTGACGTTAGCTAGTAACAGATTATGGTCCGTATCTGCATATGCGCTTGGATAGGTTTTTGCACTTTGTACTCCGTTACGAAACCTTTTGTTATTCTTTATAAAATCTAAATGTGTATGACATACAAAATAATTAATAAATAAGTGTTTGTAATAGTAGTTCATTATATTTTATCAGAAGAATTTTTTAGTTAGTTTCATATTTGCTATTTCAATATGCGGACTCACAGTCCGCCGCGTGTACTGATGCATATTTTGAGACGCATTTACTGAAAGGTTAATAAAGTTAATAAGATTAATAAGGTTAAGGACATTTTTTTAGTAGTTCTTAAATATTTTAATTTTTTTTTGCATAACACAATTATTATTACTAAACTTATCACACAACTTTTTCCGCAAAAATCCGAATGCCAGCTTTTACATCCAAATGTAGTCATTTTTTCACAGATCTGCTTTGGTCTATTTCTCATCTTTTTCAGTTAACTAAATCAAATACTTTTATAAAAAGGTATCTTTTTAAATAAATAAGAAAAACTAACAAAGTAGAGTAAAACTTTTAAATAACTGTTCGCATAACTTGTCAAAGATAAAACTACATGAAAGTTTTAGCTGTTTTATATTACATTGGTCTGGCAGCGCAATATATGACAACCTCTATGACCCTCTCAACACAATATTATATATAAACTTCCCCAGCAAACATAGTTTTCAGACAAAACGGGTATGACAAAATGACCAATATATCCGGTATGTTGTCATAAAATGTTACCTCAGTTTAACTTTGTAGATTGAATTAAGTTAAGAAAGCAATCAAAATGGTCGGAAGACTTGTTTATGACTAGGAAGTTTGTTCAAGTCAAGATTATATTGTATTAATTTAATACAAGAAAGTAGTATAAGAAAATTAATGTTTATTGTAAATAAATAACTTTATGTATAATTAGAAAAAAACAATATATTGTAATCAATGAATTTAACAAGACCTGTTTACTTGCAGAAAGAATCACGAGGGATATCCTGCTAGTAAGCAACCGAATAAGAAAACATTTTAAAATACACTCATGGACAAAAATATCGAATATTGATGATACTTATATAGTAGGACTCAACTGGTTCGAAATATTTTGACGCTTATTTTGACGTTTATTTAGTGTTTAGTGTCATTCGTAGATTTTATCATAAAAAACCTTCTTCACGTAAAGGAAAAATCATATTAATTCGGTTATTTTTAGTTTAATTTATTAAGTTTAATTAAACATTGTATTGATTTAACTAAGTTTAAAACAAGTACGCCACCAATTCGACACTGCGATAAAACCCAAGTAGAACAGATTGTAATTTTGTACGAGGAAGGCTATTCACAAAAAGATATCGCACGACGTCTCAGGAGAAGTCAATGTACAGTTTCTAGTACTTTAAAAAGATATTGCGAAACAGAATATTTTGTACGAAAGCCTGGTCAAGGACGCCCAAGTTGCACAACGCAATTGACGTCCGTTTTGTGGTTCTTAATTCTACACGAAATCGCTCATTAACATCGATGCACCTCAGAAATGAGCTATTACAGAGAGAATTTGCAAGAAAACATAATTCAGTGGAATATTGTTAACTGGAAAAATGTTCTTTTCACTGCTGAGACCAGAATCCTATTATGCAAGCCAGATGATCAAAAACACGTCTACAAAAGAGTTGGCGAACGATTCGTCAGCTACAATCTCGCCCAGACCATTAGTTTTATAGGTAGTGGCATAATTCTTTGAGAAGGTATTAGTTGGGATGTACACACAGCACTGGTGAAAGTGATTGGACGGATAACTGGTGACTCTTACGTTTAAAAAATACTTCAAGATCATGTTTTGCCATATTTTGGTTACATTGGATATGAAAGATTCATATCCAATGTAACCAGACCGCATGCTGCTGCCATAGTGAGTAATTATCTTGATGAGGTCCAAATCCGAAAATTGGATTGCCCACTATTTAGCCCGAATTTAAATCCAATAGAGCACATGTGAGATCACTTAAAACGCCACATACGACAAAGAAATCCCATTTCAAATACGATAGAGCAGCTTCGGCTGCTGCACAGTATGAATGGAAAGCAGTTTTCCAAGGATATGTCCAAAATTTACTTGCAAGCATGCCGAGAAGGATGCAGGCATTCATAAGAGCTAGAGGGTGAATATTTATTACTGATCATCCACTTCTTTTAATTAAAAGGATTTATTTAAGCAATTTAAATTAGCATTTAAATTTAGAGCAAAATAACCTTATTTACCTAATATTAAGCATTTAATTTTCTCCGCATAAAAACTTAAAATTAGTCATTAAACATTGTTAAAATAAACTCTATTTTACAATAAACGACTTAATTTACCAGAATTTATTTTGAAAAACAAATATTAGAAAATTTCAAAATATTCGATATTTTTGTCCATTAGTGTAAAATGAAAGGATTATTAAATCGAAATGGTTAAGTAATATGGCAGTTTTTTGGTAGACTTCAGTCTTGTTTCTACATTTAAAAGCAACAAGAGTAGTCCTAGCGGTCCTGCTCCACCCGCAACTAATATAAATAATGATGCTATTTTAATGGATAAAATATTCTCCAAAATAAAAAAATCTCGGTTGTCTTTTCCCTATTAGAATTGGATTAACTTACAAGTAATTGAATTTAGAAACGATGGTTTTATATTTATTCTATAAGTTTAAAACGTGTGAAGGTCATTTTTTGAACATAAATCGATAATTTATTAATTAATCATGTAATTTTAGTTAACTTTACATACATTTCGATAATAAATTGAGCTAATTCTGTTGCTGTTTTGAGAGAAACAACTGAAGCCCAGTCAACGTTATTTAACGACTGTTTTAACATCAGGATGCCATTACTTGTTCTATGTCTTCTGGATGTAGTAGCACTATGACTTTTTTCAGATTTTATTTTTAAGTAGAGAAATAGAGCAAGGTTGAAACATGGGTTCACAATTCCACAACCAACTATCTTACTACTAATGTTTGTTAAGATTTTATTTGAACAAGTTTTTGATCTACTTGTGATTCTAGTAAATTCGATAATATGTATGGTTAAGCCAAAAGCAGAAATTAGATTACGCAAACTGTTTAGTTCATTAGATGTTATTTTGAAATCAATGTTGAAATCTACAATTATTATTATTTCTAAAAAATGAGCACAGAAAAATGTCAATATCTTCTCAAATAGGTCTAGAAAAACTTTAAAATTCCCATTTCCGGTTCCATACACTGTTAATAAAATAGTTTTAATATCTATAATTTCTAATGAATAAAATTCACTTTCATATTCATATGATGTATCATTTAAGTCAACTGTCCTTGTTGTAGCATTTGCATTTTCCTTGATATATATTTTGAAATCCCCTCGTATATGTATTAAATTGAAATCCCCTCTTATACCTAATACTTTTTATGTTTTGTAGCAAATAGTTTTTGTCTGATGACATGATACCACAAACACACACACACACACACACACACACACACACACACACACACACACACACCACACACACACACACACACACACACACACACACACACACACACACACACACACACACACACACACACACACACACACACACACAATACACACACACACACACACACACACACACACACACACACACACACACACACAAACACACATACGTGTTATATTCCAAGGCCATCTCTGATTACGATTTTTTTTGGTGGCTCTTTAGTTTGCAACGTTTTGTTTACTGACCCAATTTATGATAAATTTTACACCCGATCTTGATAAGGTTTTTTACTTTATTGAAGTTTGCAATTTACGACAAGATCGTCTCCTTGTATCTGACGTAGTGGCAAAGAAAATACTCCTATTACCATCGGATTAAAAGTTGTAACGGGAATTTAAAATATGTCTTTTCGAGTGTCAGAAAGTCTGGGTAAATATGTTGAGGAAATTGAACGCTGAATCGAAAATAGTTACAAGACGGAAATTGCTCCATAGGGCGCGGAATTTGCGAATGAAGCAGAAACCTTCAATTTATAAAAGTATTCTGTTTTTATTTATTTGTATCGCTGTGAAAATTCAAGGCTTCTGGGAAAGTGCAACAAAGCTCTAACTCGAAAACTGGAAATATTGCTGGAAACTGGAAAGCTTTTGAAGGTGTAACAGCTTCCTAAGAAATGCAATTTAAATATGTATGCTGTGCTTTTCAAGAGAATACATAAAACGTATGGAATAAAGAGTTGTTAAGATATCTTTTGAATGATAAAAGCATTGACAATAAAATTACTAAAGACTTCATGTAATGGCTATATTAATTCTAGATAAACTTCAAAATTTATTATTTAGATACCTACATAGGATTACTATAATCCTTTGTGGGTAAGGTGTTTTCCCCACGAGCTTTAATTAATGTAAATATTTAGGATATTATTTTTAATTACACTGCTTTACAAGACAAATGTTTGAAAATGTATTCTTTACCTTATTAGCCAAATCTTAATGAGTTTTAAATAATTATTTTGATAATCTTGATATAAATCTCCTTTTACGAATAAAAACGCTTGACTTTATTGGGTTAAATAAATAATATGATTATTATTAAAGATCTTTTTTTCTATAAACAAATATTAATGGTTTTTTATCATCAACTCCTATAAATATTGCAGTATTTCTCTAATAATTAACCTAGAAGCTGTAGCGGTGTCTTTATCTAAAAGTTAATATCTACAGTTTTTAAATCGCTCCAAGCGTATAAGTATAGCAGACATTTCTAATCGTCGAAATAAAATTTAGCTCCGCCTGCAGTTTTGTTGGGTGGATTGAGGTAGCTCGACAGAACTGTTGATGGTCCCAAGTCCAGATAAAGGAGGAGGGGGTCTACAGCCAGGTTAGCGCCTGATAGACTTTAAAACCATACAGCTCATAGAAACAGGTTTATGCCTCGGAACAGAAATGATTTCATTACGACGACTACCGCGAGAAAGAGGACAACGAATTTATGAAAAACGAGAAATATACTTTGCATCGACACTTAAAACGTAAAGTCTCTGAACACAAGAGAGCAGGAAATTACGAAATAGCTTGTAGAAAAAATACAGACGTATGTGCACTGCAAGATACGAAGAAGAAAGGACAGGGTGAAATTATGTTAGATAACTATCTGATGATTAACAGTGGTGTTGCGAAAGAAACTAGAGCCAATATAATAAATTGGGGTGGCTAGCTGTAATAATTTAGGATTGAAGCTGTAAATAAATCTAATAAACCCCTTTAATGAATTGTCTCCACTCTGATAAAGGCTGTCACCATTGTAGAAGACGTCTGTCTCAATATCCTTATCAATGTCTCTACAATTCTTAGGGGATACTTATCCCTGCGAGCGGAGCAAAGCTTACTGGTTCCACTAGTCTGGACTGACTGGTTCCGCCCTCGCGGATTTACAAGAGGGTAGGGAAATTTTTGGAAGGAAGGGAATTAAGGACTTCTCGGTCTCAGGTCCTGCAAAGAGTGAGAGGCTATGGGCTTACGTTAGAAGCCGGAGCACTGCATAAGCGAAATGTGTATCTCTTCTAGTCTCTACCTGTAACGGCTAGGAATAACAAAAATAAATTTCGAGTTTACAATGTATTAACTAGACTGTACACTACAAAATATCAGTTATGACCAAAAATATTCGATCAGGCGCGAAGGGAGACGAGAATAGACAAAGCAAGGAATTAAAGGTCGGACAATTCCGTATCATTAGATATACCTTGGGTTAGTATATAGATCTTAGTTACCTTCGCGTATCTAGGCTCTAGCTAGTGAATACGCCTCCAGTCCTACAGGGATTTGAGATCGCGAACCTTCGAATCTCCAGTTGCCGACACTTATACGTCACACTATCCCGTCGAGTTAAATAGCGCGTCCACTGGCTGCGTATCGTCCGATCTCCACACTTCTGACGTGGAGCGTATAGAGTGCCAACTTCCCACTAGTCCGCCCCTCGCGTGGGGCCCTCTCAGGCGCCGCGCTATTACTGAACGTTTGACCAACTTCTGCTTGTTTTTATCTATTGCCAACTCCTACCTTAAATTATGCCATCTATTCCATGTGTTAAACTGGATCACGCTGTGTAAAACTTCTTAGTCAGCTCAATTCTTATCACTTGTTTAACAATTCGTACCTTGTATTAATTTCCAACAAGGTCTAAGTGTCGTAATTTTTTAAACATTCAGGCTTATGTTAAACTGGGTAAATTGTTTTGTTTTTAATTTGAAATGTATACGTTAAACTGTGTCGTATTTATTCTTTATTAATTTGGAATATATAATAATTACTTAAATAATTATTACTTTTTACTAGGCTAATTGTCCCTTAATTTTTCCTTCTTTATTTCCTTGCTATGTTTACATTACACCAAAGAAGAAGTCGCCCTGTTAGTACACAGAAAATTTTTATACCGGGTACAAGAATGTAAATATATCTCTGAAAGAATAGTAAGTGTAAAATTTAAGCTGGATGTCAAACATCTGAATGTGATAGCAGTCTATGCACCAGAGAACAAGAGAGATACCACCACAAAGGACAACTTATACGAACACCTTCAGACTGTTATAAACGAGACCCCAAATGATGAATATATAATCATAATATAGTGTTCGCAGTAATATAGTTTTAGAAATAAAACAGCTATATAATGAAAATATCAGAAATAAAAACGGAGACCTTTTGACAGATCTCTGCAGCATAAACGAGACGTATTAATAATACATTTTTCCCGCACAAAGAACAATATAAATACACTTTTAAAAACAGTAGAGGACAAAGATTTTTGATACACTATATTCTGTCGAATAGAGGGTTACAGCTCTCCCAAATCTTGGATGTAGGAGCACTAACATCAGCCGAAATAGGAGGCGATCATAAATTGTTATTGTGCAAAATCCGAATGAATACACATATATGTGATAACAAAACACCAGAATACACCACAAAGATAAAATTTGAAAGCTTAAAGAATGACTCCACAAGATAAATTTTCCAAAAAAGAATAACCGAATAAAGCCGAAACACACAGAAAGTGATGAAGTCGAAGAAAGCTGGGCAAAAATTTATTCTAATATCTTAGCCTCGCCAAGGAAGTTCTTGGTGACAGAAATACAAATAAAAATAAATATTTTCCAAGGCAAAGAATTTCATGGTTTTCTACAGAAGTAAAGGAAAAATGTAAAGAAAAGAAAAAAGCTTACCTGAAATACATGTGAACCAAAACACAAAAATGTAACCATAATTACAAAATCATTAAAAACGAAACACATGCACTTGTAAGAAAAATAAAAAAATATCACTAAGAACGTTTTTCGAAAGAATGAAACATGATTTTTACGGTCTGGATATGTGGAATGAAGCAGTTAAAGCACTATACAAAGAAAACAAAGTAGCTATTAAATGTGGTAATAAAGCCTACAATCCATTTAAGACGACAAAACGACTTCTACAAGGCTGTGCTACGTCCCCTACTCTGTTTAAAATATTCTTGGAAAAGACACTCAAACCATGGAGGAGAAAGTGCGAAGGAATGGGCATACCAGTAAGAGACGAATACCTATACACCTTAAGTTTTGCCGACGATCAAGTAGTCATCGCACAAGATGAAGAAGATCTCAGCTTTATGCTCAGAAAACTAGAAGAAGAATATAAAAACAACGGAATGGAAATAAACTTAGAGAAAACCGAATACTTAACAACAGAAAACAAGGATATGAGAAACCTAGAGATAGACAAGGAAAGACAAATAAATGGAACAGATAAATTCAAGTATTTAGGAACCATAATATCGAACCAGGGAACAACAGAAGAAGATATAAACAACAGACTGAGACAAACAAGAAACTGTATAAGACAACTAAACTCAGTGTTGTAGGATAAGAACATTACGATAAAGACAAAAAAGAGAATATATAACACCCTGACAAGAAGTATCCTGACATATGGGTCCGAAAACTGGACAATAAACAAGAGAAATAGAGGTAGAATAAGAGCAGTAGAAATGGAGTTCCTGAGGAGAAGCTGTAGACTTACAAAAAGAGACAGAATTGAAAACGCAGAGATTAAGCGGAGAATGGGAGTGCAATCAGACATAATCGACTAAATAGAGGAGAAGAGACTATCCTGGTACGGCCACGTCAGAAGAGCGGACAGAGGACGCTGGATAAACAAAATCACAGAATGGAGCCCGATTGAAAGAAGAAAGAGAGGAAGACCCCGAAGGTCATTCAGAGATGAAATCGACGAGGCTATGGAGAAAAGAACCCTGCGAGATGGAGACTGGAATGACAGGGAAAATTGGAGAAAACGGTTGAGTGAAGGAAGACAGTGAAAACTGTGGAAATCCTTAGTAGTAGTAGTAGATATGTGGAATGACTACCTAAAAAAGCTCTATTCAGAAAAACAACAAACGATGCCAGAATAGCAACCACCAGAAATTACCACAAATAAAGAACTTAATATAGGGGACAAGGGAGAATTCGTGCTAGCTTTTCTACACTTAGGATTGGCCTTGGGATAAAAGACCAATATATGAGATAATAAGATTATATAAACAATGGAGGAAATGAAGCTTTGTAACACAGACAATGAAATTAAATAGAATAACTTGGAATTTAATCTTGTATTGAAGGCTTGAAGGCACTATAAGTAAATATACGAAGTTGCCTAATGTACTGAATGTGGGCGCCACTCAAGACTAGCTTAAGAATTTAGAAATGAGGTAAAAAAGCATTTATACCTAATACAATAACCTGAAATTACTTAAAAACACTATTTACCTTGTATTGCTATATTATACTGGTTAGTAGAAACTGAAATAAAAAGCTAACTACTAGTGACAACTATATTGATATATACAGTTTGAACATATTCAATACATATCAAAATAACAGTAGTGGTGGGTGTGTAAAGGTAAAATAGGGCTAATAGTCACGAACAAATAAAAATACCACCACTACTGTGCCAAGTAACAAGGGTATTAGTAAAAACAATAATCTAAAGTCCGAGAGAAAAGGGAAATAACTTAATACTATAGGTTAGTATTAGAATACAAAATAAACATAAAATAGGTTACAATAAATGAATACGTTATCTAGCTGACGCAAAGGGGTGAGGTACTCACCAACTAATATACGTCCGAATAGCAACTAAATATCATTAACTATAATTAAGATATTTATATAAAATATGTAATAGAATGAGTCGGATCAGAGGCTCTTTAAAAAAAACCTATTTAAAAAAACCGCATCAAATTTTCCCTTCCCTTATTGAACAATCTATATAAAGGTTAATTACCACTTCCATATTTATAAAAAAAACTAGTAAGTTTACTTGATTATATGCATATAAGCAGTTTACACTGATAGTAAATCAAAACAAGCAACAACAATTTAGAGATATTAATTGATTTACAGGTATTTATATGAATTTCAAATTAGCAAAAGCTTATCTCTTCCAAGCTGGTTCCACAGAAAACAGGTCCAGATAAGGTTTGACCCTCTTGGCTCTACAAAAAAAACCACGACGATGAAAGGCTGATTGGAATAAGCCAAGCTGATTTCTCCAAATGAGTGGATGGGTATTTGCAAATATACTCTGGATGGGTGGCTGGTGACGAATCTACAAAATAACATCAAGAAAATTCCAATTGTTTCTAATAATGGTTATAACAGTACATATTTCACATAGGATCGTTCGATAAAAAGTTTACGTAGCTCGGACTTTTTACTCTATTGAAAAAAAACATATATTTCGCTTGTCGCTCAGCTACAGTTGAAACAGCCACCTATTACGTTTTAATTTGAACCATGGGCGTATCTAAGAAGATTTTAAAAGGAACAGCATGGTAACTGTTACACAATACGAGATCGTGGATTTTTTTACGTTATCCTCCGTGGTAGCCATTTTTGAGGCTCCGAGACGTGTCTCATCAAAAACCGATGTGCAGCCACGTTGATACTCGTTAATTAATTTTTGACAGTTGCCATAAAAGGAGAAGCCCTCTTTGATTTCGCTGCGCAATTTCCCTTCCAAACACAAGAATCAAATTACCGAACGATATTGCCCTTTTATTATTATTAAAAAAAATAAGTGCAAAGGTACATCAAAATTATTATAAATGCATATTTGCATATTATTTGTGCATATTCAGCCTGTTTTAAAATGCATATTTTTGACATTTTTAGTGCATATTTTCCAGTCTTTGATGAAAACAACAGATAACAAAATCAATAAATGAAGTTCTGAGACGCCAATGAATTTATCTTATGTGTTTTGAAACAACAAAATTCGCTAGAAAGCGTAATGGAAAATTTATTTTGATTCATCTATATACGGCATTGACTTTAAGCACCTTTTCCTGAATACTAAACTCTGAAGTTATTGTGATACGTTTGATGATAAATTATAATTTCTTTGCACGTCTTCTTATAAATGACGGAGATAAATTTATTATTGTCCAGAGAATAACAAAATTGGATTTTCCTTTAGGTATTATTCAGCAGTTGTTAGTTTTTGCCACAAGTTCATATATATCCTGATTGGTTTTTTAATGTTTTTGGATATAGCTTTCGTGCTTTTTTGAAATATTTGTAAGAAATACCTTTTTTGTATTTTGGGTGAAATATTTCTTAGTTACAACAACAAATAGGTCACAGAATATTGCAAATAAATAAGAAATATATTTTTATGTTAGTAGAAAGTGTGGGATTTTTAATATTTGGTTATTTTTTATTATTCACCCAAACAACAATTAAATATTGTATTTGTCAATGTCAGATAAATTGACAGTTATATCACCAAACAATATTTTTTTCATTAATATTGTTATCATGGTAAATTAAACATATGCGTAAGTAAGTTACGTATATTGTCATTTTTAAATACTTAGGAATATTTCATTTTAATTTGTATTAATATTATTATCATGGTAAATTAAACGTATGGGTAAGCAAGTTATGTATACCTATTGTCATTTTTAAATACTGATGAATATTATTTATTTAATATCTTAGCATTTTTAGAATCGGAAACATTTATTTGTTATTATTTCCACTGATTGATTAATTTATTTTTAATTATTAGCTTACTTATTTATATAAAATGGTATATTAAATTAATATTAAGTACATTGTTTCTTTTGTAAACAACTGACCTAAATTTGTTTTAATGGAATTAGGTTAGAGATTTAAAATATTTGAACTAGAATCGTAATACACATCGCCTAATTAGCCGTGATCGTCTAGTGGGCTAGTTGTTAGGATCCCACGTTGTGGCTGTGGTAATTCAGGTTCGAATTCTGGTCACGGCAATGTGCTAATATGTCACGGTGAGGCAACTTTTTGTTTTTTTTTTGTTAAAAAATATTTAAAAATATTAATTACTGTGTTTAAAACAATAAAATGTATTTTAAACAAATTTTTACAAACAGGTGTAAAAAAAAATACTCTAACCCGCTCCAAAAAAAATTAGTTTTGAAAAAATTATTGTTGGAAACGAAAAATTCGATAATAGGGTAGGATTAAAAATAATACTTTTGTTTATCTATATAAAAATAACGATTTTACAAATTTTTAATGGAGTTTAGAATAAAAATTTTACAACAGCGATTCATTGCTTAGTTTTTGAAGTGCGCATAGTTTTACGCATATAGCGTATATTAAACATATGCGTAAGTAAATTATGTATATTGTCATTTTTATTGCATTTTAATTTAGATTATATTATTATATTGAATTATGTTGCAGTGTATTGTATTGTATTTTTATATTAATAACAAAATGAACAATGAATTTTACTGCAGAGTATGTGTAAAAAAATTTTTGTGCATTCAACTCCTTTTATACATATATGAAAATAAAAATATATATTTTCATTAAAATATTGATTCAATCCTTCATTTACTTACTATACTCCTATTACAGGTAAAATGTTTATATACAGCAAATGATGCACCATATACCTGTATACCTAATTCTTTTTCTCTTTCTGCTCTTTTACCTATAGCATTACATATGTAATGATTGTGCAGATTGACTACCATATAAATTTGTAACGACGAACGCGTGTATAGAAGTAAAACTTCTACCGGCAGTCCCACTGGACTGCCACATCCGTTTTTTTTTATTTTTGTAACTAGATGTCCCGAAAATCGTATCTTAGTAAACATTACATTAATCCCGACATAAGTAGTAAAAAACATTTTTGAATTCATTATGGAGCTAAATTCAAGTTCACTATCATTTTCAGATAAGTATTTTGGGCTAATTTTTTTGAAAATATTGATTTTTAATTGTTAATGAAGCGCATATAACAGGACAGGCTCTCGGGCTGCGGCGTATATAAGAGATAGAAACAAGATTTAGGGCACACATTTTTGTTGGTTTATATTCTTATTGTCCAAATGAGCCCTGCCATATTCGCTTTATTATCAATATAAAAACAATGGTTTAATAGTTATTTAAGCACCAAGGGTGTTATTAAGATAATTACCGATCTGGAGTGAGAAATGGATGTTGCTTGTTGGGTGTAATAATCCGGTAACACCAGTGGTACACCTTGGTAACCCTAGATTTCCAGTTGTGTAGCATTTGCAAATTCTTTGAAATATATATTGAAATATATTGAAATCCCCTCGTACGTATTAAAAGACGAAGTAATTTTTTTAATTCCTCTCAGCGTCGCCGAGTAAAATAAACAATTTTTAGAGTTGTTTATATTTCCTCGGTATTCTTTGATCATAAAACCGCTCGATATATGCGTTTCAAATAAACTTCCATTTAGATCGCTGAGAAGTTTTTGCCGGAAAGATAATTGTTTACTCTCGCTTAGGTCGCTGTTAGAGGCAGTTCGTCAAATTTATATTGTTCTTGTGTTTCTTCCTTTTTTTTATGGAAATCTAGCATGTAGTGACAGTTAATTGTGCAGTGTGTAGTTACAAAGGAGGTTGACAGATTTGTTTAAACGAAACGGTCGTTGAGATGTAGTAATGAGATATGCCGGCAAAATTTGTGAAAAATAGTGGATATTTACTCTCTATTAATATGTCAGATTAGAAAAGAGTCATGTACCAAAGTTTTGAAAAGCCGCCTATAGGGTATGTTCAATGAAACGCCCATTTTGTTTCAACCTCACCTTTATTTGTCTCTGGTCATTTTTACAGACCATTTGAAGCAGTATTTTTTGTTGTGCATAGCAGAAATTCCAGTATAATTCCAATTTAACATCAGTGCATTGTTTGTTGTGAAACCAAGGTAACTTGTTTTGTTTTAAACTTTAAAAGAAAAAAATAAACATTAAAATAATAATTTCTTTCATAGTTTAAACATTAAAAATAAATGTTATATTAGATAATATTGCAAATTTTAGGGTGTGGCTATGCTGTCATTTTTAATTGTTCTCTGTTATACCCCAGGACCCAGGATTAAATTTTTTGCATCTTTTTGAGTTCCCAAAATTAATATTCTTGGCACAGAGCGACTGTGAATAACCATCTCTGAAGAGCCCTATTAGGGCGAAATACGTATAAGGCTTATACACAGACGCAGTGTACGTGAAATCAAATCTTAACTGTCTTTTTCCTTTTATTTCGATATACTCTGTACAAGTACTAGAAACCAATTCATTAAGAATTTTGCTTAGTTGAGGAGATATGTTGTGGAATGCAATTTTTAGATTTCCCATGTCTCTAATAGCATCTTTATCAACGCCTGTTTTGCCTTGCAATTCTTAGAAGGCACAGATTAAAGCAAAAATCTGAATGTGGTTTCGAAAATAAGTTTACGAATTTAAATAAATAAATACAAAATTTTACCAATAATAAATATTTCTTCAGAATAAGAAGAAAAAGAATATCATAGTTTTTATAATTTTACTTCTTTTAGCAGTTGGCAGTACAGTATTCTAAAACAGTGACAAGTGAGTTAGTCAATATGATTGGGCAAAACATGGCCAATAGAAATTGTTGAAAATTATAAGTAGGTGTTTTATAAGACGATACCCATTTTTTGTACAATAACAGCTTATCTGAGTATGTTAAAATTATTATTTTTAACTAATAAATGCTTTTTGCATGATATTATCATTTGTATTCACATTATTTAAGAAAACACTTCATCGAAGAATGTTTCTTATTAGCCATACTGTGTCACACAAACCTTAAAGTGCATCAAAGCCGTAAAAGTGACTAGAATTTTCATACAATACGTAATCCTTTTCTCCAAGCTACAAGTCATTGTGCAAGTTTCTATTAACCAGGATTTTTCTTTCTAAATTGTTCTTTACTTCGAGAGTTTCATCCATTTTAGATCCACTTTGGATTCGCTAAAGAACTGTTATCCCTCGAAAGGAAATGCTCACAACAATCGCAGAAATAGTCCCTTTCCCGATGTTAAATGCAAGAAAATAAAACGTTTTTATTTTCGTTTTAAACTTATGCCGTTTGGTCTGCATTTTCTTTAAATCAAGTAAAATGCTTTTAAATTAGACGTACGTCTTCGAAACTTCGAAACTTCGACTCTATTCAAGTCGATGTACGAAACATAGTTTATATATTACTAATAATTTTGCCCGTCACCATGCGACGGGGAATCTAATCAATTGCATCTACAATCACTCCACTTATTTTTTTGTCTTCCTACTATTTAAGGCTAGGACGACAAGAGAATAATATGTTAATCTCTTGTATATTTTTCATAATAAAGAAGTTACTTTTGGAGAGAACTGTTTGCGTAAAGTCGTCTTATGAAGTCGACCTAAGTAGAAAACCGGCGGAATTCTTAGTTTGACAATTTATTTGTTATGAAAGCTCGAGTTTTGTATTATATTTTTTCCTCCTACTCAATCTTTTCTCCTTCTTACGGATGTAATTATCAATTATCTTGCTCCTGTGCGTGTTGTTTTGCTTTGGAGAATGAGTAACCAGTCATGTCCTTTATTTGGTCCGATCATCGTACTGGAGATCTTCCTCTGGATCTTTTACCTGCTACGTTACCTTCAACTATCATTCGCTCCATGCCTTCTCTTCTTCTAGTTATAAGTCCAAAATATCTCAGTATATTTTGGTTGATAGTTGTGATAAGTCTAGTTTTTATGTTTCAAGTCCTGCTAGAATTGAGTTATTTGTGCGATGGGCGGTCCATGGTATATTCAAAAACCATTATACGTTTTGAATTGGCTTTTTTATTGTCCAAGTTTTTGAAGCATAGGTGGTGATAGGAAATATCAATGCTTGAACAAGACGTAATTTTTTTTTTGGTGATGTTAGTGATCTTCCAAATTCTTGTGAGGTTGGCTGTTGCCGATCTGGTCATTGTGATGCGTCGACGGATCTCGTCTTCGCATCCTCCACTGTTAGTAATAACGGAGCCTATATTTTTTACCGATCACCAAATTCGCAGCCAATTTTTTAGAATCAACAAAATTTTTAAAAGAATTAAAAATTAAATTTTTAAACTAATAAACTTCCTGCATGAAAGGGCCGGTCTTTTATTTTGGCTTTACTTTATAATCAGAATCTCCTTGTTAGAACCCATTTCTATTATCTCCATTTAAACTTCTTATTAAGAATACAGAATTATTTATTTGAGTCTTTTATAATTATCTATTATCTGTTATCTATTTTGATGTATTTTATAATTATTAAAAGATACCGAAAACCTAGATACTATGTGTATATATTTCATTTTGAAATCGGATACTACTATTATTGAATCAATAGCATCAATATCGCTTGAAAAAGGGCAATTAATCCATTTTTAATTATTAAGATTAATAAAAATATTCAATCAATGACGAAGAGGTACAAGCCAAGATCAAGAGGCTAAAAAACAGAAAATCACCTGGAACAGATGGTATACCCAATGAACTCCTAAAATATGGAGGCTCTTAACTTGCAAGTAAGCTGTCACAACTATTTAACAAAATCTTAAACGACACAGAAACACCAGACTAATGGCATAAGAGCATCACAATCCCCATATTTAAAAAAGCCCACAAAACTACAGAGGAATAATCCTCTTAAATACAACAAAGAAACTTTTCACGAGTATTCTTAAGGACAAATTGGAAAGGCAAATTACTAATGCTGATCAACAACAAGGTTTTACAAGAGAGCGGTCTATAACAGATGCAGTACTCATAATAAAACTAATAAAAGAAAAAGCTATAGAGTTTGGCGTGCCAGCGTATATTTGCTTCATTGATGTGACGAAAGCGTTTGGCAGAGTTGGCCTGGGAGTCTGCTACTACACACTACATTTTGATAAAAGGGACGAAGAACGCGAAAATATTACAAATTCGACGTTAAATTTGGACTAACCTGAAGCCAACCGCTCTTGACAACGGCCTCAGCGAGAATGAGTAAATTCTTAAAAATCATTCGCTTAACTTAGTAAAAACAAAACAATAAACGGGAATATATATTTGAAACGAAGAATATTAAGTGTAAATACCAAAGAAATACGCTCCGTGATATATAAACAAACTTAAAAATGGTTTATATCAACTCAGCGACGCAAACAGGAATTGAAATGATATTTGGGTATTTTAACTTATAACTATAAATAGAAATATACTAAAATTATTCTTCGGTGTTTTTTTTGCTTCGATATACACGAGGAGGTTTCAATATAATAGCAATGAATTTAAAAATGCTAGAAAATCACCTGTAAGAATTCAATGTTATAGAGAGATGCTTTCTGTTGTTCTATTTTACCACGATGGAGCATATGGCTGGTTCCAGCTCATTTCTATGCTGATCATTTTGTTGTTGCTGTTGATAGTTATAGTTGCCAATCTCTTTTAGACGCTAAGCAAGTCTTTCAAATAACATTCTTCAACAGAATTGCCGATTAACCCAATTAGAATCATCGAAATCATTGGAATCATTGTGCAACCATGGACAAAAACAGTGGTTATCAGGTTCTTTCTGAATTAGTTTAAGTACCAGGTGGGACATTTTCTGAACCATTTAATTAAGAACTTAATATTATCCTAGATTTTAAAAATGCTTCAGTTACATCAGTTGATGTCGAAAGAAGTTTTCCCATCAAAGTAATTTCTTCAAATACTTATATATTCAATTACGTAAACTTAGTTTGTAAAATAAATAAATGTTAGTTACTATAACACATAAAGATATTCTAAATATTTTTACAAATAAAACATATATACTACTTTCTGAGTTTTTTATATATTTTTTTAATATTACATGCATATTTTCTAGATATCTATGCACAATTTTGCGTAAAATACAGCATAATTATGCGCGTATTTCATATGTTTTGGGTATTTGCCAAGTATAGTATTTATGAATAAATATTTATTTTATAAGTACTGGAAATTTCGTCATATTCCAAACTTCTATCAAACTTCTGTCTATCAATACCTGAGCAATTTAAATTAACTCCCAAACTTTCTATCGCTATTATCCAATCAATTTATTGCATCAATATTAGATGCGATTAGTGCCGATGGCCGTGTATATCGAAATCCTCTGGAGTGATTCCATTGTCTCGCTCCCTTTCCCATTATCCATTAAGTTTCTCGTTCGGTGTGACGAAGCCCGTTTGCATGCGGAATGAATTTGGCCAATTCACACTTGACCACTCTCTCCTCAACGCCACTAATTGCTCTATTTAATTAGCTGAAGCTCTCACGAGCCGATAAATAAATATTGGAAACGAACTCGGTCCGGTTAAAAGATTATATCAGTCAGGTATAATTCTTATTTGCTCGCGGTGTTAATTTCGTACACATTCTTAGACACTCAAGTTGAATAATATTTACAGTCAAAGACATACATTCGTTCCTTTTGAAGCAGCGTTCTATCTTGTTCCGTCCTTTCGATGTATACTTTACTACTTGTTTAGTTATCTCTTTGAATCCTTGCACGACTTTTACATTCATATAATAAAGTAGGTGTGGGCATTATTTTATAAAGTCTCTCAATTTGTCTGTCTGTACTCTCAATTTGGTGATCAACGTCTTTATTTTTATCGAAACTGATAAATAAATAATTATTCATTTTTTTTTCCGAACGTATATTGAAATTCTTCAACTGAGTAAAAAAAATATGCACTTAAAAAACCTTTAAATTTAGTTTAAAGCTTGTCATGTTCTTACACAATTTTACATGCATTGGTAATTGTTCAATCACAAATTAATCCCTTAATTTGTATAAATTCTTAACTTTTTATAGTTTCACGGTGTATAATTAAAACATTGTGAAAGCATATCGTGTAATATTTTATTAATTAGAGTCCATTTACCTGCAACTTAATAAATTGTCGAATAATATATTTTCAAATTAAACTTCCTGAGTGTTGCAATAATGGCCTAGATTAAATTAGATTGTAAGCTCATAGTTCAAAGTTTGTTAGTATGATAGAAGCATTAACCTCTGTGCTGAGGTATACATTATTTGTGAAATTATAAATTGGGAATTTGAGCTCATTTGAGCGCAGTCTATTATAGAAAGTTACCTAACCAACATCCATAGTTTAATTATCAGTAGCTGTCAATAAAACTCTAATTTTTACTTCATGACTTCAACATTTTATTGTATTATCTTGATCCTTATAACTACATTCGAATCTCTCCATCGGTCCTTCGAGCCGAATCAATTCCCCGGCACATTGTGGCAATATATTAGTCTGTAGAAAATAAAGACGGACCAAAAGCAAATTTTGAATTTTTGAAAATATTGTCTGCAACCAGTGATATGATAGGTACCAGCAATATACCGGATTACTATTTTATTGCAATAAAGACTTCATCAAAAAGTTACATAGGTGCTGAAAAAGAAAACATAGCTTTTTCAAACAATTGTATTTAAAAACCAAAAATCTATTCTATTTAAAATTTATGCACAGGTAACTTTAGAATTTATATAAGTAATAAAAACATTTTCAGCTAAAAATATTTAAAATTGTCAATTTTTTCCTGTAGTTTTTCTCGCCCAACACATTTTTTTCGGTAAATAGAATATTTCCGTGCAGGTTCACCTAAATTTAAAATTTCAACAATTTTCTTATCGTTTATGCCCTTGGTTCGGGATTGAATAAGCGAATTAAGAAAAAAAAATAATATTTAAATTTAGAAATTAGTTTGAATAAATATTCGTCTCAGATTTTTAGCATTTTTCCAATTCACATCGTTTTTAAAACACTGTTTTCGTACAAAACAAGAATAAGTCGACCGATTAAAAATTCTTTCGTTCTCTTTCTCGAGAAATTGTGTCTACCGCATGGAAAAACAAAGTTTCAAGAAGAACGCGTTTAAGGTTTTTGAACTGATAACGTATATTGGTACGTACGCATAGTGAGAATACTTTTAAAGTACTATGCTTTATATGGAATATTTTTTTATCTCTTTTTTTGTAAATACAAAATCTATGTCCCCTATTAATTAATATCGTTACTTATTGCTCAAAATAAATCCCGTATTTTGGACCTAATTTGGCTTGGGTATAATAAAACTTTCATAATTGTTTTTTCATTAAAACTTGGTTTAAATTTCAAAAGAAAAAGTTAGTTTAAATTTTTCGCAAGTGTATTACATGTTTTCTCCAATTAAGACATTCACCTATACGAAGTCCTAGAAACTTTACTGATGCAATGCGATTATTATTTATATTTAAATAATTATTAACATACCGTTGCCTATTATAAAATTGTATGAAAAGAGTTTCTTAGGTATTTAACAATATACCTAATAATATAATATAGATAATTGTTACAGAGCCAGCTCTAAAGTCAAAACCGTAACCGATTACATTTGGACTCTAAAGAGCTATCAGATCATTGATGGATTCGACCGTTACTTGATGGAAATTTATTTTATGTAACAACAAAACACTGAAAACTTTGTTTTCAAACTTCCACAAAATTTATTTTAAATTCTTATCACTACAGCTGTTTCGGCTGATTGCCTTTCTCAAGTGATCTGTTTTTGATATGGGTTTACACTTTATAGTCTCTAATGAAATAGGTTGAGGAGGGGAGAACTGTTTGTCTCAAGCTGGTCATTCAGAATTTTATCTGTGTTTTTTAATTTGTTGATTTCCATAGATTCTAACAAAGATAGCGTAAGGCCTTTATTTTGAATGTGGAGAATTTTAAATTCGTCATTAAAAGAATGATTATGATCTAGAAGGTGAAGTGCGTATGTAGAATCTGTTTTTCTATTATTGAAAGCCCTTTTATGTTCTGCTATTCGTTTATTAAAATTTCTACCTGTTTGACCAATGTAAGTTTTTGGACAGTCGCCACATTTAAGTTTGTACACACCACTGTGTAAGTGTTTTTTATGTTGGCCCTTGTTGTTTTTAATATATTTGCCTAGGTTGTTATTTGTTCTGAAAGCTGGTGTTATTCCTTTCTTTTTTATGTGTTTGGCTATTTTTGTTGATATTTTGCCTGTATATGTAATCGAGCAGAAGGTACTGGGTTTTTTCTCTGGTGGTGGAATTACTAAGTTCAGGGCTTTCTTGTGTAGTTTTTGATTTAACATTTTATTAATTGTTTGTTCGTTGTATCCATTGTTTACTGCTATTTGCTTAATGATATTTAATTCTGTCTCAAAATTGTATTTTGACATAGAAATTGCTGTTAATCTATGTAACATACTATGATAGGCTGCCAGTTTATGTTGTGTGGAATGGGATGATGCATTGTGAATAGTCGTGTTAGTATGGGTAGGTTTATGAAATATGGAGAAGTCATGTTTGTTTTTAAGTCTGGTAATTTTTAAATCTAAAAAATTTATGGATTGATTTTGTTCTGTTTCTATTGTAAATTCAATATGACTATGAAGAGAATTAATATAAGATAAAAATTGGTCGAGTTGCCTGTTATTTCCTGTGAAACATACCAGTACATCGTCTACGTATCTCCACCAATATAAAAACTGTTTGAATATGGGATGTTTTAAAATCTTTGTCTCTAGATGATCCATAAAAATATCTGATAGCAATGGGCTTAGAGGATTGCCCATTATAAGTCCTGCACTGTTATTTGTATATAATTCATTATTAAATTCAAAGTAGTCCCGGTTTATGCAAACTTCAAGAAGATGTAAAATTTCAGATGTAATGATTGTGTTGTAGGTGTAGAATGTGAAGTAGCATTAAACAAAACTGCTAACAATATCGAAAAAAGTATAATTGCAAAATCTATTACAGATGTGTGTAGTGAAACCAAAAATGCCTGTTACAAAGAGAATTTCTGTTACGAAACAGCTGTAGTGATAAGAATTTAAAATAAATTTTGTGGAAGTTTGAAAACAAAGTTTTCAGTGTTTTATTGTTACAGCTATCAGATCCGTTGATAACGTATGACCTGAATTGATTTGTATAAATCAAAAATATAATGAGCCCTAAAATAGTACTTTGTGGTAAATCTATGTTAATATCAAGATAAATTTATGACCTGCATTTGACTTTTTGCCTTTCTAGGTAAAGCTGACCTATTATTGGCATGCAGCTAAATAAGATGTTAACCAATTCAATGCTTGTCCTTAAATGCCGATATTTTTTAATTAAAAAAAAAATAAAATTCAGTATATGATACTGTCGAAAGCTTAGCTAAGCGAGCCGCTACGCGAGTGTCTTGTTTGGCAGATGGAACCTGTCTGACTGAGGACCGGCGGTTGGTTAATGAGTTATTTTTTACAAGATGCGGTGACCCGTGGATGTATAATCACCCAAGCGATCTGCAGTTTTAACGAAATACACTTATTTTTCTATGCTTCATTGAATGAACAGTCTATTCTTTGCAACATCGTTTGTATCTAGGGTTTTGTAAGCGAAATTTTGGCTAACTATACAGAGATAAACAAAACTAACAGAGACTTTATCAATATTTTAACAGTATTTATATAAAGGTGCGAAAATGCCACAAATTGTTCTTTGTAACTCTTCATAAAACTAGATATTGTTCGCTGAAATATCATATTTTTAAATAAACAAAGTGGTCATAGCACTTTTTATAACTATATGTATATTAGTATCTACTGTTGATCTATTAGATATAGCTGATTCCTAAAACAACTGATACGACTCTGTATAATTTAATCATTTTGAGCTGACATTATATTATATTTATTATATCGGACAAATAATAAAATAAACAAACAAACAACAAACAATTAATTACATATTATGTTAATTCATAAATTGTTTGTAATAATTATTAGGGTCTAAATTTTGATATTATTTTGAATTCCTGCATTTTATAAAAAGTATGTAAATGATGGAATTACAGAAATAATTAAACAAATTTCATGACGCCACTATATCCTTACGAAGGAAAAAGGATTGAGAAGGAGGATATAAACGATAGTTTTTACGTAAAATGGGGTTGATGTTATTATTTTTTTTTTATTATTAAGGAATAAAACAAACGACTTAACAATATATCTAAGCAAAAACTGTAACCAAATTAAAGGATAACTGGGAAATATCAAAGGCAGTAAAACATTTTAACGTAAGCAGAACCACAGTTTTTCTATTAATAAAAAATAGAGGAAACAAGAAACTCTTGAAAGAAAGCGAGGGTTTGGAAGACCAAAACTATACTAAATTTAGGTATGTAAAAATAAACTTAATATTTTGTACAGCTTGTAGTCTTCGGTCCATCTGTGTGAAATTGTCTTTTTCAGAGAGCTCTGCCCAAACCTGCTGTATACCGTGTCACAGCCCTTTAGCATTTTAAGGTATGAAATTACGCCGATACAACCGTTTTATAATAACTCCTCACACATTCTCGATTGGATTTAAATCTGGACTGTAACTGGGCGATGGTAAGGTTTCGATGTTATTATCATGGAGCCACTGGGTTATTACATTTGCAATGTGAACAGGACAATTATCTTGTTGGAGGATAAAATTGTTTTTTGGATACTGTTCTACACTGGAAAACATGATGTTTTCTAGAATATTCAGATAAGTCTGTCCAACAAACCTGCCATCAATACGCCATACCATTCCTATTGCTCTAGATGAAATCCATCCCCACACATTGTCCTGTACACATTATCCTGTATAAACATATACAGGATTAAATCTATTATTATCTGGTCTATACATCCCAATTTTGCCTTTTTTAGAAGATTGAAAAATATTTTCAATGAAAAAACAAGCATACGTTTGGTATTAAAGATATTACCACTATAATTAAGCGAAACCGCCTGCAGTGGGCAGGACATGTAGCCCGGGCCCCTGAATCGAACATAATAAAAAAGATTCTAACAGCGCAACCCGTGGGAATGAAAAGACGGGGTAGACCAAAGCTGAGGTGGATGGTCGGAGTAACAAAAAATGCCGATAATATCGGAGTCGGCAACTGGAAAATGCAAGCAAAGGACAGAACAGAATGGCGTAGAAAGCTTGAGAAAGTTGAGGCCCTCTAAGGGCTGTAGCACCAGATGGTGATGAACCTTCCTTTCTTTCGAGAGTTTCTTGTTCTCTCGATCTTAGTTTATGAAAGTTATCTGACAAATTTTAAGATTTGGCAGTGACAGTGACAGTATGTAAATAATAAGTATTTATCCTTCAAAATACACTGCTCAGTTTTCTTCAAAATACGCTTCAAGAGTCGTATCATTTTTTTAGGAACCAGCTGTACATAACTAAATTTCTATATATTCAATATACTCAAGTGTATGGTCATCAAATTTGAACCCAGCAGGATTATAGTAAATAAGCTATAACTTTACAAATATCCATTATGCGAATAAGCAGCTTTAATTAGAAGGTCTAACTTTAATTAAAGTGCGAAACAAGTTGCTTAGCCAACCTCGTTGATATTCCTGCAATTAAAACTAATACTGGCAGGAAATTAAACTGCTGTTATTGGCGCTTTAACATCAACTGAAAATTTGTGATTGCCAAACATAATTGTGGCTGTGCAATCATAGCTATAGGGTAGTTAGTAATTGCCGTTATAAATGTCCAAATAAATTTTCAATTAGTAAAATTTCTAATTTTCATTAATAAAATATGTAGATACATGTATATATATATATATATATATATATATATATATATATATATATATATATATATATATATATATATATATCGTTATGATTCATTTTATCCGCCAAAGATAAAATTAAAATTACTAAATAGACCATCTAAATAGATTTTCAAGATATCCTGGAGAGTTGTTATGCTATGTAAAAATTAAAAATAATATTGGTTTGCTCTTAATATATTTCAAATTATAAAATATAATAATTCAAAATATTTCAACTCATAAACTATAAAAGATATTTCAAAGAAACGAAAGTCCATTATCTTTGGATTACCTGTAGTAAACAGAATTTAAGATATGCATAAATTATTTTCTTTGTAAAATATATTTGAGTGAACGTAGTGAATAGAACAATACGACCAGGTTTTCCAAATGGACTTGTACAGTGAATAAAGACAATAGGGTAGAATTTAGAAATTATGTTTCTCAGTTAGTTCTTAAGAATTTGTAGAAACGATTAACATGTGAATAGTTTTTAGGAAAGTTATAATTGTAGTTAAGGTTGTTGTTTGTTATCTAAATGGGGATAAATATGACAAACTTTGATTGGCAAAGAGTGAAAAAAAGTGGGAGAGATGGAGGAATGAGAGTTTAGCTAGATTTTAGAAGGAAAAAATATCATCAGTTGTTTTCCAAGGGTGCAAGGCGAACAGTCGTAGTTCTTTGGCGGTTCCCAAATGATAGTAAGTATTAGAAGTGAATGTTTGTGAGTTTTCGTGGACTAAGTGTATCCTGACGGAAGCTGATCCAGTAAAATATTGTAAGTCATACTTTTCTACTTATATATTCCAAGAGTCACTGTTCAGGCCGGAACGAGAGATTCAGTTTATCGAGAGGAGAAGTTTATCTTTTGAACGATACGTGCATCTGAAGGAGATCATTGAAGACGAGAGGCTCGCAATAATTTGTTGTAAGATTGCTGATTACCTAGGGAACTGCTAAGAATAGATAGTATGGGCTACAAGGAACAAGGATTTGGACAACTTATCATCAGAGAGATAGTTTTTTTTTCATTCGTCAGTTTTTCCTTTATCAACAAAGTTTTTTTTTTAATTGCTTCAGAAAAGATAGAAATATTTATCGGGATATATAGAACAACAATTTTGATTTGAAATTTTAATTTATGTAGTACATATATAACATTAATTTTTGAAGTTTCACGTACGTAGAACAAAATTTTGATAATCATTGTATGAGCTATTCTTTGTTTAAGATATTTGAGTGTGAATTTTATTTCAATATATAATTTTGTATCATATATGTTTATTATTCCGGTATTCCTCAGACCTTACCTATCATATGTAAAGCATAGATATTGAAGCACGAATATAACCCTGAGATAAGAAAATTAAATAGTGTGATAAAATCATAATTGCATCATTTAAATAAGTTTAATTAATAAATTAATTAGCTAATTAATTGCTTGGCGCATCTCTGACTTTTAATATCACATTAATATATATATAACACTCTTTTAACTTTTGGTCTTGCTTTCGAAATTGTTTTATTCCTTCTACAAGACACTGTAATTAGAAAAATGTGTAAATATTTACAATATATCACAAATTGTCAGTGCAACTTACTAGCCGTACAGATTATTTATATAAAGCTATGACACATTAATAACACATATATAAAATATAACATATAAAATAATGAATAAAATACATTTTAAAATTTAGTTATTGATAGTAAAACTTCGTTTGTGACATCTTTTAATGGTGTGTTTAAACTGATCCATAGAAAACAGAAAAAAAACAAAAATAGTATGAATTAAACTTTAATTAAGTGTTCTTTATATTTTATTAATGGAAGTAGTATATTAAACCTGTTTTTTTGGTATGCAACATGTTTTGCATGCAGGTGTATTTGTGTAAATTGCACTTGAGATAGTAGACGAGTATGTATACCTGGAACAATTAATACATAAATCTGGCTCCTTACTTCCAGAAATCAACAGAAGAATGAAAAAAGCATTCGATCAGTGTATACTACCAATTATGACATACGGCTGCGAAACTTGCACACTAAAGAAAGAGATAATATAGAAACTTAATCACTCAAAGGTCAATGGAGCGATGCATGCTAGGTATAACAAAGACAGATGGAAAAAGAATAGAATGGATCAGACAGAAAACTAAGGTTATTGATGTAATCCATAGAAATTAAATCTTTAAAATGGTCGTGGGTGGGACGTTTAGCGAGAAGAAGTGACAATGGGTGGTCCACTAGAATTACACTGTGGTATCCAAGAGGCGTCAAGAGACCAAGAAGACGTCCAAATTTAAGATCGAACTAATACATGGGACTATTACAAGGAAACAATCCGGTACAACATGGCACAGAAAAGCGAATTTTAAACAATGGGTGGCAGAACATAAATATGTAAGGAAGGCTACACCATAATCGGTAGAATATACTGAAAATAATGAAGATGATGATGGTGATATACCAGAAGGAGCAACGACTGTCAAAATCAGTAAGCAATGTAAACAATAAAAACAATGGAAAGGGGTGGAATCTCTTTCACACTGTCATAAGATCTTAGTTGGATAAGAGGAGAAAAGAAACAAGCTAGATAATAACTATTCTGTATATCAGCAAAAGCATTTGTTTTGTATTTACAAAACAGTATCAGTCCATAGCTGCCAGAGTAACTCTCTTTTAGAAAGAACTGTAAGGTTTTTTGAATTGAAAGAGAAAGTCAAAACGTGATCTCTCGTATTGAGTGAAAAAGAGATAATACTGTATAAAAATGAAGTACATGTGAAGTAGTACAATATCGATCTTAAATACAGCTACCCACTTTTACATAATATTGGTTATAAAATTTATTGATTAAATAAATAAATGAAAATTACTATAAGTCAAGAACCGCGTTGAGAATTTAAAACTTGATGTTTTAGCATCCATTTTGGAGCCATTATCAAGAGGTATATTATTTTGCTCGAATTATGATTACATATAGAATGTATGTATGTGCTATGTACGTTGTACCTATGTATAGAGGAAATGGGAAAGTATTTACCAATTCAACTTTTCTTTTTTTTACCTCATTCAATTAAAATTTTTTTATTTGTTATTTTCTATTCTGCTCTTTTTCAGAGCAGTCGTCTCAAAAGTCCGAATAGCTGTGATGATTGCCGACCTCCGCCGCGGAGATGGCACTTGAAGAAGAAGAATTCTGCGCTACAATGATCTTGATTTTGTGCTTTGCTCTGTGTATATTGCATCTTCCCATATTCAATAACCATTGATCCGTCTCTCCATTCACGCGATATTTAGGCTTTTTAGAAAGTTTTATTTTTATATATTGTAGGGATCTAGCCTGCTGCTACAGCTTCACTTGATTCGAGCTTGGGCTCAGTGGCAGTCTCATCAAGTTTCTGAATCTAGCCGGTACTACTATGTGTGGAGTTTAAAGCAGCAGAGTATGGGGCACTTGGACGAGAGAGTATGACGTCACTGTCGGTTACGTTGAAGCGTTGAATCTACATTACCGGCTAAGCATAAACCTTAGCCAAGACCGAAACCATTTTGTCAACTGTCATTTTTTCTTCTTTTAGGTCCGTCAATTCTTCTTCATCTGTCAACTGTCAATTATTCTTCTTTTTTTAGCTAATATAGAATGAAGCTACACCGGGGATATGATACAAGCTTGACAAACATATTTGGCTGTTCAATTATTCGAGTTAATTTACCATAATAATTTACAAACTTTCCAAGCGAAAATAAAGCACGTTGAAAAATTTAGCTTCCCTTTAATAAGTCTTTTTTAAATGTTTTTTTTTTCTCAGAAACAAAAAGAGATAAATATTCAGCAACTAGAGACATTCTATGATATTCAAAATAAATTCACTTATAATATTACTCACATGTAACTTAATAAATCAAAGAGTTCTTTATGAAATGTCTTTTTTATGCTTTTTATCTTTGTATACAGACTCTGGGTAATGTGAAAAATATACCAGCAATACCACTAAAAGCAGTCCTGAGGCGTCCAATCAATTTGATGAATGAAGAAGGGAAAGTATGAAAAAAGATTATGTTAAGATCGGAATTTATGTTTTTATCACGACACTTATACAAGATTTGACTTATTTTTTCCGAACAAACCGTCTGATATGATTTCCCCCAGGAAATTGCAGCGAATTTTTGGGATACGTGTTCGATATTGAGTATGTAAATCAACGCGAAGTCTCTGGTGTTGTATTCTTTGGCAATTCTGTAGTATTTGAAATAGACAAGGGAAAAGAGGTAAAGTAAATGTGAAATATTTGAAGAATATATAGTGGGAAGTTGTTCTGTAGTAGTTTATTAAGGGAGAGAAAAACGTATCTACCCAACTAACCGCTGAATAAATAATAGTCTAGGATTCGTCACAAAAATATTCTCTAAATTGTTTTAAAAATGGATTTAAAACGTTTTATTTTTTATAATGGCGGTGGAATATAGTATAACAAAGAGATAATATATTAGGGAGGATTTTAAAAAACCAGTTTGATTGTATTTCTTTAAAAAGATTTTGCCACAGTGCGTCGTTCAATATGAGTGAAGCTAAATATTTTTATTATAATTCAGGTCTTTTGAGAGTAACTGACAATAATTTTTACATACAAAGTGCAGGTAACGTAAAAATTTAATTTATATTGACAAGTTTGTGGCAATTTTCTCGATAATATCGTAAACTCTTTTTTTATATTGATGGTAGGAGCGTGAACTGAAAACAGGAGGATACTATGAACGGCAGTGAGTTTTGTGGCCCAATTAGTCATGAAAAAGATATGTGGATATAAGTTCCCAGAAAATATAAAACAGGGACAATAACTTAAAAAAAACATACAAAAATGTTTTTTTCCTTAATATTTACCATGAAATCACGAACAGGAGAATTTTACTTTAGTTATTTTTTTTTTAAAGACAAATCACATGCTATGATTTTTTTGGGGGATCTTCTTAAGTTAAAGTTGATTTCATGAAATCAAATGAAATATCTTACAATAAAGTCGTCCCAAATATTGGCAATATAATTTTAAATAAGTGATGGATTCGACCGTTACTTGATGGAAATTCATTTTATTTAACAACAAAACACTAAAAACTTTCATTTTTAACACTTTCACAAAATTTATGATAATTTATTATCAGTACAGCTGTTTCGGCTAAGTGCATTCCTCAAGTGATCTATTTTTGGTATAAAGGTAAAGTTTTTATTCTAGAAGGTAAAATGCGTACGTAAAATCTATTTTTTTATTAGTCAAAACCCTCTTATGTTCTGCTATACGTTTGTTGAAAAATCTATCAGTTTGGCTGAGGTAAGTTTTTGGGCAGTCGCCACATTAGGTTTGAGAAGGGTTGGAGAGGGATGAGCTGCTTCCGCGGGTGCTTTTCACATTACCTCTCTGGCCTTCCTCCTTTTTGCCTCGGCGCTTTGTTCGATTTTCCTGAGGTGGTCTTTATCTATCCTCCGCTTGGGCCGACATTTGAGGTAAACATTGCTGTTCATTCTTCATGCTGAGGTTAACGTTTTGGTACAGCCTCCGGTTGGACCGAGATTGCTGTTGGTGAACATTGCTGTCTATCCTTAACTGCGGCTTCAGACTGAGGTGAACGTTTTGGTCCAGCCTCGGAATTTGGTTTTAGTTTTTTGTTTTTTGTACATTCATGTTGTTCCAATGAAAGGCTGAAGAAAGGTTGGTCGCCCCGGCAGAGTCCCGCATTACCAGGGGAAGGCTTTATACAATTGGGTTTGCCCGGTTCCCCAGGGGGATCGTTTATGACCACATAAAACCCTGTGGCTATACAGCTATCGGAACGATTATCTTATACCTTAGCTTGGGTAGGCTACTTATTGGTCGCTGAAGCAGTTCATCCATTCCTACTCTTTCGAATATCTGGGAGAGATTCCTAGATATCCCAGAGAGCTATGTGGTAACAGGAACTATTCTAGCGTGATCGTTTCACATCTTTATATACTTCCCATTCACCACGCCTAGCCCGTTTATAGGAGGTAGCTTTATTCAACGGAGAGCTCCTTATTAGGGAAATCCCATTCATTCACACACATACTTGCTCCACTTTCTACGCCAGACTACAGCCCTATCTAAACAGTCAGCTTAAGCCTCCGAACCTACGTCAAGGTCGTGCAGTCCCTATCGGAGGCAGGGTATCTACTTTGTGCTGCTCAAGCGTTACTCCTCACTTCGTCATAAACGAAAGCATATCACCGTATTCCCCATTAGTAAAAACCATTGTTGTTGAATTAAAATTGTTATCTTAAATGCCACAAACTAATTTGACAGTAAAAAACGTAGGTTATAATTATGTTGACGGGTCCACGGCCAACTAGAGCAAAAAATATTAATGTAACTTTCATGACGAAAAAACGAAACATTTTCAAATCGATATTTCTAGAAAACAGTGTATCCTATCGAGTTGACTAACGATACCTTTTGGTACTAGAATACCTGAAAATTTAATATTATAGTACCACGAATGCTTTAAAAGCTAAAAACAAAAGAGTTATGTGTTAAATAACCGTTGACCTACCCAAAACGGACGCCTATGATCAGTACTAGAAATTGGCAAATAACGAAATCGATTCAATGTTGGAGGATAAATAAACGCAATAGTTTTCGTTTTTTTAACTAGGAGCGTTCTGAAGATATTTAAAAAAAAAACTAATTACAAGGCGCCATCTTTAAAGAATTTTAGCTCCCTTAGGAATCAGTTTCGGATAAAGTCAATTCTCTTAAAATTATCTGAGGAATCTCCGGTCTTCGTTTGTCAGGAGAGTTTCTGGACACCCTGTATATCAGCAAAACTGATCTTATATAAAAAAGTTATGATAAAATTTTCCTTATTGTGTATGACCCCAACAAAAGTTAATTTTAGACGAAGTAAACGAAAAAACTATATACCTGGGTAGAATATATTTTTTATTTGAATATGAAGGTAAGTGATTCAGAAGCCTTTTAGAATGAATTTTATTTTCTAACAAAGGTTCTGCTTCTCTGTTCTGCTTGAAAATCAGTATTTCTGTGACAATGTTGTTTTGTCATCTCCTGGATGCCTAAGAAGACTAGTGAATGTCGGAATGAGTATTTATTCGGAATGCCATACTGGCCGCCCTTCTGAATGCGACAGGATATGTTAATTTTTTTATTGTTCTGATTTATGTCTTTAATATTTACAATACAAAGAACAATCATTTTGTGGTTTCTTAGTTTCGTTCTAATCATTTATACTCCAAACTTTAGTCACAATTGCCGCAAATGCTTAATCCATGATTTACATACTAAACGTAAACCCAAGATTTATCCTGATCTTGTAAATTAACATCAAAATAGGTCAGATAATAGGTTATAAAAAAACAAAAACCACAGAAATTTCCAAAGAAAAATATTATCAAAATAACCTCCAATAAGTCATAGAATCCTATAAGATCTTTTCCTTTAAAATTATTTGTTACCTCCAATAAATCACTTTTATTTTCTGGTATATTCTTCTAATCAATTTTCAGCAAAATAAGGCACACACGTTCCCAATATCATCGCTGACAAATATAGAAAATCCCAAAAATTTTTCCCAATTGAAACAATTTAACCGCAATTTATATCTGTAAAAAGCTTTGGCAGTGAACATCGATTGGAATTGATGGTATGAATTCAGCTAGCACACATATGTATTAAAACAATAATTTGAAACAGCATCGGAATTTAGCTAATCCATTTCAATAAATCCAAATACGTGTGGTGTGGTGGTTAGAACCTGTCAGTGTTTAAATAAAAGCTTTTAGAGTTTTTCTGTCGAATCTCCATTACGTTATCGCCAGCTTTAATGTTGTAATGATCGCACGCTGTTGTCAAATTGTCAGAATATCCAAGAAATAAAATAAACTTTTAAATATCAAAATATTTTATGTGATTCAGGTAATAGTTAGTTAAATCGTGATCAAGAAAGAGATCAACCAAATCTCTTTTGTCTGGAGGAGATAAGGAGCAGCTTTAAAAAAAAAAGTTATTCTTTATAAAGAGTTCTAAATCCCAAAATATAATCATTCAATAAATATTAAATTTGTTCAAACCTACGCTGTTTGTTCAAAAATATGGACATTAAATTCATAAAAAAACTGAGTGAAAGAGCTTCAAAAATAAACCTTGAATACAAAATTAATCTTGCTGTGCGTTTGAGAAACACGAGGCAACTTGATGACGAATTAGAAGTTTTTATAAAAAATATTCAACAGGTAGCTTGTGAAAATACTACCACAACAACTTCTAGAATAAAAGGAAAATGCAAAAAAAATTAGAGAGCTCATAGTAGAAAAAAGAAAGTTAAGAAAATAATGGCAGCAATACAGAGCTCCACAAGACAAAACTAGTCTAAAAAATGCTACACAAAAACTAAAAAGAGAAATACAGTGTAAAAAAAATTCAACAATTGAGATCTTTTAAAGTAATTTAACAGATAACCAGAACACATATTATTTGTTATGGAAGGCAACAAAAAAAAAATGAAGACACCAATTATTCAATCTCTTCCTATCAAGTTGGCAAACGACAACGACAATGATGGTGAAGAACTGACTCCAACTCGTTAACATCATTTAAAGAAGCATCAATAGAGATAATATTATTCGTTATAAAAGACAATAAAAAGAAAGAAAAGACCAATTATTTATTCTTCTCCTATCAAGATGAAAAACGGCAACTGGGCTAGAAGTAACGAACAGAAAGCAGAACGATTTGTAGATCATTTAGAAATCACGTTTAAACTTGACAATTATGGTGAAGAACTGAGATCGGAAGAACCATTCCAAATCAAACAAAGAATAATGTTGACTACATTTAGAAAAGTATCACCAGAGATAACAGAGAATATAAATCCTAAGAAAGCTCCAGGATATGATCTCATAATACAAGAACTATTAAAAGATCTACCAAGAAAAGCCATAGTTAAGCTGACACATCTAATAAATGCTGCTTTTAGATTGAGATATATTTCCAGACTCTGGAAAGTAGACGAAGTCATTATGATCGCCAAACCAGGTAAACCTCCTAATGAAGTGACATTCTATCAACCAATATTACTTCTTCCGGTGATGTCAAAACTATTTGAAAAAAAAAAAGATTAAAACCAATAATAGAAAGAAAAAAATTCTTATACCAAATCATCAATTTGGTTTTAGAAATAAACATTCCATTATAGATCAAGTTCACAGAATAACGAATATAATAGAAAAACATTAGAAGAGAAGAGAGTCTCCTCTACAATCTTCTGGTACGTAGAACAGGCGTTTTATAAAGTCTGGCATGAGGGGTTAAACTATAAACTAAGAAACGTTCATGCCTACACAGTATTCAGAAATCTTAGAATCATCTATTGTGAATAGATATTTCAGAGTAAAACAACAAAATGTGCATACATTTACTCTACAAATAAAAAAATTTTCCTAGATAAAATAAATAATACCCAAGTTCCTTATCCAACATCAACAAAATACTTAGGCATCATCCTAGACCCATGTGAAAAAGAAAAAAGCGGAGCTTGATATTCTTCTTTTGGTGCCTATTCGTTTCGAATATTGGCGATCATTCTGGCTATAATTATTTTAATCCACAAGGAAACTAAGTTCCTGTAGCTGGCTGTATACCATGTATCACAAAAAATGTTTGTTAAAATCCTCTATAAAAGGCATATAAATTAAAAAACCCAAACGGGCTATGTCATGAAGACAAAGCGTTTTCGGAATCCATATTCCATCATCAGTGTCCCAGTGAACATGAAGTTAAAATTTTGACCAAAATTTGGTTTCTTATAATAACGTCTTCTTCGTTTTCTCTAGGTGATTTCCACATATACGGGCGTCTAAGTGGTAGTTTGTAAAATGTGTTCACACAGCACGAATAAGTCATGTTCAGCTGTAAATATACTCATTGTTTTTCCTCGTTGATTTCTCTCTCCTAATTCATAAGGATCAATATGTTGCCCTTCTTTTCCGTTACCTATTTTAGCATTGAACTCTCCCATGACTATAAGGAGTTCATGTCTCGGTATATCCCTCATAAGGTTGCTTAGTTGTTTGTAAAATTCTGATATTTCCTCATCACTGTGGTCTGCTGTGGGTGCATAGACTTGTATAATGTTAGGGTTCATCGGTAATGTATTTATTTGTAACAAAAGGATTCTATCGTTCACTCGTATGAAGTTGTTGACATGTTTGGCTATACTGTTATGAGTGATAATTCCGACTTTATTTTCATATTTACCATTTTCTGATCCTGAATAGTATACTCTGTATTCTTCTATATCACAATAACTTGAGTCAGACCACCTCATTTCGTTTAAGTCCTTTATTGCTATTTTCGTGTGTTCCATTTCTTTGATTGCGCATTGGATTATTCCTGATTGAGCCATAGTCCTAACATTCCAAATTTATATTCTCTTCAGACAGTTCGTGTGGATTTTTTTATAGGTGTGTTATTGGGCATTACACAGGGATTTTACAGATTGACGACCCGGAAGGAAGTGTGATCATGGGAATTACATCTCTTGCCGGATCTTGGTCTTCGATGTCCATGATCAGTAAACGAGTTTATGTTGTGTTATACAGTCATTATGATTGTGCTAGAAATATCCATAGGAGGATCTTTAATATAGTGGTTTCTCGCTACCTTCTATATTCTTATGGCGTTGACCAAACCACTGATTCTTCCGCCTTTGGGGCCGGTTTCTCAGCCCCAGGAAAAAAGAGTACTCTACCATCTACCAACTCGTCTGCCCGAAGTCGTTGGTCAGCAAGTGGGGGATTGCTTATATCGGCAATCATTCGGTGAATTACCCGTTATTCCACGGAAGATATTTTATTTCCCTCCTAAGTTAGGTGAGAAAATTGATAATTGGTCACTTGTATCCAGATAGCATTATAAAAACAATGTACAGGTGTTATACAAAAAAAATTATTATGTGATGATTGTATTCTTGGTCCTATATCATTCAGGACTTTTTGTAGACAATAACTTTTTTCATAAAACTAAAAATACAGACTTAATGGATACCCTATATATAATTATATATATTATATATATATATACATATATATATATATATATATATATATATATATATATATATATATACATATATATATATATATATATATATATATATATATATATATATATATATATAAATATTTATATATTTGTAATACACTGAATAAATAATTTTATAACGGATGCGTCGACTTCATGCATCTTTAGCAGAAAAACCAACTGGAGTGTGTATATCCATCGACTTTCTTTATATATACATTCCTCAGGGATTACGCTAAAACGGGTCTACTAAACTACCTTTCAAATCTCAAAGGTATTTGATATTTTCATCTTACATGCTTACACAATTCTCTAAAAAGCTTCGTTTTCCTCAAAGCCATGCTAGTAAGTTTCTGGTTAGCGCTCCATGAAAGGATTTTCCTTTTTGATTTTCCTTATGACGACGAGTCAGCACAATCTTTTGTCAATTTTCGTTAGAATGCAAAAGAAATTTGTTTGTCGCTGGGAGTTTTGTGCTGTTACATAAATTAAATCACTTTTAAGATCCAAGATATATGATATATTTGACAAAACGCATGGAAAAATTAATAAAAGATAGCGTATAAAAATTTTATCCCACTAAAATAACTATAATATGGATAATAAAATTAATTATGTTGTACTTGAGCTCGAGTAACAGTTTTATCTTTTCTGGCATATTCTGGATCAAAGCAACAATCTCAACTTTCCGCTATATGTTTCCACTCCTTCATCAGCGCGTGTTCTAACGCTACCACAATTTCAAACCGTACGATTTTCTAACTACACTTTCCAAGTTTCTCCAGAAACGCTTTATGGGATTAAGGTCTGGACTTCTAGGAGTCCAGGCTAGTACCTGAATACCAAAATTTGTTACCCTGGCGGCTAAAACGCTAAGAGTTTCTTCGATAAATCGAATGTAACCTCCATCGTTATGCACAGCAATAAATTGCGCTAATTCATCTGATCTTACTTTAAATATTTATTTTTTGTTAAAAACACCAAAATGGATTACAGTCTATTTAACAAGCACCAACAATTTTACGATCAATTTACATAAAACCTTCACAAAACAACAAAAGAGAAATGGTAAAAACATGGCTACGATAAGGACAATGATTTGAGTGTAAAGAAAAAAAGATAACAAGACGGAAAACAAACAAATTGAAAATGGATTGAAAGTAGGAACGTGAAACGTAAGAATTACCTGTCAAGAAGAATAATTAGGAAATTGAGAAGAAATACGTGAGAAATATAGAATCGAAATAATGGCCTTACAAAAAACTACGCAGATGGAAAGTGAGATATCGTAAAATGGGGTAAAATTGATCCAAATGGGTGAAATTGATAATTGCGAATGATTCTGAATACTGTAATTTTCCCTGAAATCTAAGAAGCTTAACAAACTGTTGGCAACGTCGCTTCACTTAGCAAACACTAGCGTGAAACTTGTGATTGTTTAGTTAAAGTATGTCTATTTTTTTATGGAAAAATGCTTGTTTTAATTATGGTTATATTTTTAATATAAGCTTTCTAACTTTCCTGTTTCTAAAAAAAAAACTACAAAAAATGTGCGGTTTGAACTAATTATCTTAACAGTTACATGTTCTCTGTCAACACTCGTAAACACTTGTTGACAGAGAACAGAGTGTCATAATATAAGGACTATGATGATGTAAAGCTAGGATATAGGACTAGGAATACTCTTCCAGCAAGTTTTTGAGAAAGGATGTTTCTTACGTCGCGCTGCCGAAAAATATAAAATTTCCTTTAGAACCCTTAATAACCGCCATAATGGCCTATATGAAAGAAAAAATAGTGGGCAGACTGTATTTTCCGCAAACGAATGATGTGTGCTTCAGCTTCAGGATTACTGTTACCATCATATATAATTTAAAAAGCAGAAAAAAATGTAGTTATAAAGGAGTAAAAATTGTCCAAAAGGATCACCTTGCTGTACTGACAGATGCTGCTCTGTAGGGACTCATATAATCGCACCCATCAAGAACGGATAGATTCACAGACATTTACGGATTGATTTACTTTGACCTTTTTACTACTTGCAAAACGACTTAAAGGACAAAAAATCGTTATGGGAGATCACCTTTTCTCACATTTTACTGTTGAGGTGACATCTTTATGCGAACAAAACAATGTAGGCTTTACATTTTTTATCAAAAACTTAATACATTTGACCCAATCACTTGATGTCGGTTTTTTCCATCCCGTTTAGGTGGCTTGGAGGAAAACTCTTAGTGATAGGAAAAACTATCACCCCACATTAACCACAACAAATAAGAAAGATTTTTTAAACTTAATAAATACTAGCGTTCAGCACATGGACAAAAAACAAAAACAGCGGACGAAAACAGCGGTATAAAAGAATTATTGTTTGCTCGTTTGCAGCGACGGGAATTTACCCTTTCTCCCTAGAGAAACTGTTAAATAAGTTATCTAGAGAAGATGAAGATATAGAGCTCCAAATCGACAACCTTTTGGTACTATCTAAAAGAGAAAAGATATCTAGCTGCACCATCTAGGAAAAATATTGAGCGAACCAAAATAAATGTCAAACCAGAAGAAAGTGTTGTAGCTCAGCAATCTGATGAAACTAAAAGCGACAGTAAAGAAGAGCCACCAAGTGATAACGAAACAGAAAGTGAAACGTCTAACTTATGTATTGGGAGGAAGAAGAAAGAAGCAATACATTAGCTATGTTACTAAAATTCAAAAAGCTAATGAAAAGGACCTAGACGTTGTAGGATATAAATCTACGGATGAAGTAAAGAAGACCTCAAACTGATTGAGCATGATAAATTTTCGGTTACAGTAAGTGATATTATTGCCATTTTGCCCAATTCCGAATTCTTTAATTCAACAGAAACAGCTTGTATGTTTAAAAAACGGGTTGATGTAATGGAGATGTAGAATATCACTTTAAACTTAATATACATATGTTCAAATATGTTAAAAATTATGTTTTTTTGTGTTCTTTATTGCAGTACTAGCCCAACTTTGTCAGTATTTGATTTAAGCATATTGAAGTTTACTTTTCATGACCTGTTTCATACGATTACAATTTTTAGAAAATTTTAGTTTTTATTAATTACTATTTAACTGGGAATAAGCCACAATTAAAGGTTAAAATACGTTTATTGACGTTTCAATTTCCACTTCGGAAATCGTTCTCAAAATACAAACATTAGTAAATTTTGTATTTTGAGAACGATTTCCGAAGTGGAAATTGAAACGTCAATAAACGTATTTTAACCTTTAATTGTGGCTTATTCCCAGTTAAATAGTAATTAATTTAAAATGCCACAAGAAAATAGCTTCAGAACAATATTTAGTTTTTATTGAATACGGCTCTTTGGTTCAAGTTTTTTTTAATATCATTGATAACTTTTGTTTGTGAAACCTAATTTAGGGCGTATTAGCATATTTTTGTTTTTTTTTGTGAATAAAATAAATCTGTACAAAAGCAAATTGTGGTTTAAATTGCAATGATCAATTTCGCCGCAGTATACATTTTTCAGAACGCTTACATGTTTTGAAAAATATTTATAACGTGGGGTGAACATAATCGACCGGCATTATATATGCTATTTTCATTCAGTAAAAAGGGGTGACCAATTTCGCCTCATTTAGGGTATGAAATTGTTCATCCAGTTGTTTGCATTTTTTAGTCATCGTCATCATCATTTGGCTCTACAACTCTATGTGAGTCTTGGCCGCGTTTACTATTTACCTCCATTGTTGTCGGTCCTGAGCAGCTATTTCCCATTGCTGTATTCCCATTTTGCGTAGATCACTGGCTACTGCGTCCTTCTATCTCTTTCTTGGGCGACCAACTGACCTTCTGCCATCTGGTCTTTCCTAGAATGTGGCGTTCAGGAGTCTTTCGTCACTCGATCTTAGTACGTGGCCCGCCCATCTTATTCGGTTTGCTTTAATGTAGCGTACTATGTTTTCATCTCCATATATTGTCTGGAATTCATCATTGTGTCTTCTTCTCCATTCTCCTGTTGTCTCTTCTCTGCAAGGCCCATAGATAGTTCGCAGTATCTTTCTTTCCAGTACCAGTAACTTTGTCGCTTCCTGCTGGTTCAGAGTCCATGGCTCGCTTCCATACGTTATTGTGAGACATATAATTATCTTGTACAGTCTTATTTTTCTGTTATTAGCATTTTTTAGTAAAAAACTTAATCAAAAAAATATTTTTTATTGAGTTATATTTAATATAGATCTTGTTAAATCATATTAGTATAAAATATATGGTGAATTTTATAATTTATCATCATATTTTTGAATCAATAATTTTAGAGTAATCAATTTTACCTCATTTTACGGTAAAGTTGGAAAAAGTATTCTTTTTAAAAGCGGTGGGCCAAATAGATACCTGAATGTGTTTTATGCTATCAGAGAACATAAGCCGAGTAGTAGCTGAGTTTCAAGCAATATTATAAAGACTATGCTATTTAAGATTGCGACGAAAATAGAAAAATCGGCATAATTAAAGCACATGCTCCAATAGCAGAGAAATACATGGAAATAAAAAATGATTTCTATGAACAACACGGAGTACTAATTAAAAAAGTTTTCGCAAAGGAAGCTTTGAGGGTGCAGATATATACAGAAAAAGATAACAATGTCCTTTGCCATTTATAACAATAATTAAAAGTTGGGAAACATGACCTCAAGCAGTTTTTTACTTTTTACACTGCAATAAAATAGAATTAGTGTTCTATTCTGAAATATATATGTCAGAATTTGATTATAATATTTAGGAAGCCATTTGAATGTGAGTCAGTAAAATAAGTAGATAGTTTAGTTTTAAATCAAAAAGTAAATCAGCATCTGAAAGTAATGGTTAATTAAGTTAAAAAAAAATAAATATATTTTTAACAATAATGAAGGTTTTTCGTTTTTATCCAATGTATCTTTCTAATGGGACCCTTTCTGAGGAATTACAAATTAATCCAGATTTATTATTGACCCTAAAATATGCACCAATTACGTCTGTCGGTGTAGAACTTTTATTTTCAGTATACAACTTCATTTTAAGTGATCGAAGACATAGTTTTATTTCCGAAAATATTTAAAATCATGTAGTTGTAGCTATTAATGAGCTGCATGTGGCTACACTTTATATATATAGCGTATAACTGCACTTTAATATACTTAATACTAAATTAATACACTTTTGTTATAAATAATAAAATTAATTGCCTATATGTTAAAATTTCTGCCCATAAATCTGAGCTCTGGTTATTACAAAACTCAATACTGTATTTCCAAATACACTTTAAGCTTACTCTTTTTCTATAGGGACAGAGCCGTCCCTAGAACCATAAACATTTTATAATTAAATTGTTACGGTAGCTAGAAAAAAATTGAGACCGTTTTCTTTATTTGGTTAATGTTTGCGTTAATATTTAGGCTTTATTAAAAAAAGTACTCTAATAAATAATAGTTTATTACAGAAAAAAACGACCTACGAAGGATCCTTAACGCTTTTCTAATATACACATAAATGTAGCTGCCATTAAATGCGTCTTTTCAATCTTATTTTGATTACTTATATAAAGTTAGTGTGTCATAAAGTTGAACTGGCATTTTATTGCCGATGAATCCGATTTACAGCATCATTTCTCTCATCTTCTAATATACCATTCAAAATTATATTGGTCCAATAATACAAAGAAAATAAAGTTAAACAGTCTTTAAAGGAAAAGAGGGAATAACAAAAATTTAAAATTTATTATGTTTTCTTCTGAATTAATACCACTAATCTTCTTTTACAGAATATTGTCTAGTCGTAAGTGAAATTTTGATTAGCAGCTATTATTCGCTAATAATCTTCGTATTTTATTGATACCTCTTGTCAACCGTTTTTTTTTGTTAATTTATGGTTTGAAAGTATTTGTACTTGTTCTAAACATCAACACACTTTGTTAATATGTATGTATTGTTGTTTAATACTGACAACAGAAATATCTTAGCGTATCAGTTAATTAAATCGGGAGTACAAGCCGCTAAAATGACGCCGCTTGTATAGTAGTGGTGGTACTGACCTTCCTGCAATGCTTCAAGCAGTTTTCTCCTTAGGTACCAACTGTCCTTATATTATTTCAGTTTTTGTTTTTATTAGGCCTGAGAGATACAGTTTAATATTTTTGTAGTCGGTGTTTTTGATCGTACGTGTGTACATAAGTATCAAAGATATTAGTGTTGCAGCTTCACAGTTTTAGATATTGGTGTGCTTTTTACAGTAAATAATACGGTAAGTGAACCCTGTGTGTGGTTCTTTTTATAATATTTCTTAAGTCTAGGCAATAATAACTTTGATTTACGGCGGCTTTAAATAAATTAGTGATAATGTCTTGATACGATTCTCGGAGATTTCGGAGCCAGAATGTTCTTCTTCGGCCTGGGCCTCTCCTTCCGGCGATCTTACCCTGTATTATGAGGTGTAGAAGGTGATACCTTACTAAATGTCTCATTATATGACCGAAATATTGTAATTTTTGAATTTATCGTTTTTGTTATTTCTGTGCTCTTTTTCATTCGATGTAATACTATTTCATTTCTTATTCGATCAACTCAACTAATCCGCAATACTCGTCGATAAATCCACATCTCAAAGGATTCCAATGTTTTCATTAATGTCTCTGTAAGGGTCCAGCTCTACATATCATACAGCAATGTGGGGAATATGTAGCAGCGTATTAATCTGATTTTAACATTATCGTCTTCAGTCGTACAAAGAATAACTAAACCAATTTTTAGAACTGAACGAAGAAATGTAACTTTTGATAATTGGTTAAAAAGACAAAAGATCTTGGCGTCTTAAGTGATGGATGAGTGCAGATAGGATTTCACTTGCTCCTCCGCTTCCCTGCGTTTCATTCCATGTATAAAATGTTGGTGCCTTTGAGTCAATAAGCACAGAGCGAAATGCATAAAATGCAATTTGTCGGCGATAAAAGGCATTGCCGATTGGAGTTTTAGGGAGTGGGTGCACTTATTGCAAATAAAAAACAAAACTATAAGTACCACTAGGAACTGGGAACTTCCTTCATTAGTTTGTAAAACGCATCCGCTCTCAGCTTGTGCATACGAAGTTTAGTCATTGGACTAATTCTTTCAATTGAGCCGTGAGCATTTTGTTGAATAAGATATTTAAGACGAGTGCACGTAGCGCATGCGTCTGTAGCTGGAGAGGAAAATCCAATGTTAAAATCGATTACTTACAAAAATATGGTGAAAACATGAATAGCTCACGTATAAATCAGCAGTGTAAGCATCCTTAAACATTTTATATAACTTATTTACACTTAACTCTGCTGAAAGGTACACTTTTTTACTTTTTCCTCTTCCATAATGAGATTCGACACAATTTAGTTTACCAAGAAATTGACAGACTGCTTGGCTGTGAAAAAAGCTTCTCGTCGATAACCACCTCTATTTTCTTTGGACAGCAGACCTTGATTGACGACCTTTCCAATCCGCAGTAGTCGAGCACCCATTGAGAAAGCAAAAAACTTTTTACAGACAGGAATCATGCGTTTTTGTTTCTGACTATTGAGAATAAATTTCACAGAAACCGTTCTTGTGCGAGTTACAGAGACAGGCGCATCACTTCCCCTTCTTCTTTGGGGTTTGAAAGCAGAGATATGTTTCATCAAAACAAGATCTTGTTTCTCTTTAGCCTCTGCCATGTAGACTGCTTGTCGATTAATTTTTATATCATCGTAGGATACCGTAGCACAACGAAGATTTTTCGAATTATGGGCACATGGTCTGGTCTTCTGTTTTAGAAATACTTAATGGGGATCACTATCATTGTACTTCATAATTTGTGAACGCCCTCTCTCACTTGTTTTAATGGATCGTCTTTTTTTAGATCTCACCGATAAATTAACAACAGTATCCATCTCAAAATAACACGCAAAACACAAACACAACGTTGACATACAAGGAATTCACAAAATCCCGTCTCATCGAACGGAAAAGTACTGATGATAATCTCATACAGCGTGGCATGGCGTGGCTACGCTATATACTGTTAGTGCGACCCGTGATCTCGGGAAAGAGAAATGTGGGACGTAGGAGGATTTCCTGGTTGCGAAATTTAAGGGAGTGGTATGGGTGCAGTTCAATACAGTTGTTCAGAGCTGCAGCCAACAAAGTAAAGATTGCGGTAATGATAGCCAACCTCCGATAGGAGACGGTACTGCAAGAAGAAGAAGAGCGACCCGTGAGTAGTTTTAGAACTAACGAATATTATATTTTGTTTCACGAATCAACATCTAATTCTAGAGGATGCTTTAAAACCAAACAAAAATAGTAGAGGGACAGTTCTGCAGGCCGGAGGATGTATGCAGTTTTGTAAAACGAAAACTAATTTTAATGGTTAGCTAAAGAAGGAGATGTTAAGTTTTGTATAAAAAAAATGAACATGGGGTAAAGGTTTTTATGTGGATTAATTAAGTTTTGTGGAAGAAACGTGATTGTTAGTCTCATTTTAAATGGGAAATATTAACTTTTACCACATGAGACTTATACACAAGATCTAAGGAAGACCAAACTCTCGAAATTCAAAAAATGTATTTTAACGGGAAATTGATTTATGCAGTTTTGTAAAAAAGCTCTTCACATATATTGTTGTTATACGAGAGGGGGTGCGGTGAAAATAATTATGGAAAATTGGGTCGCAGATGGTAAAGGTTTCGGAAACGCTTCTTCTTCTCATTGTGCCGTCTCCTTTCGAAGGTTGGCGATCCAAATGGCAATTGTAGTTTTGGAAACTGCTGCGCGAAAGATCTCTGCGGATGAGCGGTCGAACCATCTCCTCAGGTCTTTCAGCCACGAGTTCTGGCGTCTTCCTACTGATCTTTTGCCCTGTACTTTTCCTTTCAGTATAACTTGAAGTAATTCATATCTTTCGCCTCTCAGCACATGACCCAAGTATTGCATTTTCCTCTCTTTGATTATTCTTAGTAATTCTTTTTGTTTACACATGCAACGAAGTACCTCAACATTAGTAACTCTTTATACCCGTGGAATCCTCAACATTTGTCTGTATATATACATCTCAAAGGCATCTATTCTTTTTTCTATTTCAGAGTCCATTGTCCAACTTTCACAGCCATACAGTAAGACAGAAAAAAAAACGGTGCACTAATGTAATCGTTATCGTCATTTTTTTATGCAATATTTCAAGAATCTATTTCATTGCCATATTGCTTTTCTGTAATAGAGAGGTATATTTAAATAATATTTACATTAAATAGCTTACTGTTTCAAAAAATTATGTCGCTGACAGAATTCTGTTCATTCTCGGTCACGTGTTCCGGTAGAGGCCATCTTAACCCGGTTATGCCAATCATATTATTTTATAAAAGTTTAATTTCTTGGAAAAATATCTAGAAAGAGAAATTACATATATTTAGCGGCCTAGGTAGCTCAGAATTAAAGTATCCGCCGTAGACGCCGCCTTTGGTGGAACATTTAATTACCGCTACAAAATAAAAAGTGTACTTTTAAAATAATTATGGGTCACATCTAGAAAATCTAATACATATTAACGTTGTTTTTAGTAATTATCAATAAAAATTCCTTTGTCTCTAAATCGTATTACAAAAATACAAAATATGATGCAACGAAGATTTTATAATAAAATTTCACATTGTTTAAGTATATTTTGAAAACGTATTTCATCATCTATCGAACCTTATTTAGCTTATCACTCTATATATTCTATGTCAAATCGTTAACATCGCTTTTGCTGACTTAAACCACAAAACCGAACATTCAAATCATAAAAGTGATTCGCCATCGTTCCTAGCATTCACTTTCCCACTCGTAAATAAATGCTGAATAGGCAAAAGCATTAAATTTTCGTTGGCAATGCCTAGAACATCGTTTCCGGAAATAGTAACTTGTTTGCGGTATATGCTTATATATAAATTACAGTTATAAAACTAGAAATAGATGATATTTTATATATGATAAAATGGAAATAGAGTTTTAACTTTGTCTGAATCAGTGGTCAACAACAAATTAGTTTCAACAACAATAAATTACACTTTTTATTTAGAGTAAGGCAGTATCTAACAGATTTATAAATGAAAACATACATAAATAAAAAGCGCACCAGTGAAAAAATATAATTGGAAAACATGGTTTAATAATTGATGGAGTGAATCTTGTGTTTGTGATATAATCAAAATCGGCTAATTATCACGTAAACATGAGTGTAAGTAACAAAAGAGTAAAGTGTATCCATAGAAAGACAACTTTTGAAACCTTCAAAAAATAATTTTAAAGTATTTTCGATGCTTTTTCAGTAAAATTGTAACACATTTCCATATAATTTATTGGCCTTCTCCTTTAGTATTTAGCAATCTTAAATTGTTTAAATATTATTTATAAGTGAAAAAATGACATTTAATCTTTCACATATTTTGTTTATTACGTATTTTTATTGCCAAATAAATTAAAAGCAATTGTAAGATACAGTTCATCCCAAACCCTTCTTTCAGTGCGTCACAGTTGATCGAATTCTCTCTTACGCATTAAGCTAGAGGTGACAGAAAAAAACGTGAGTCTGTGATTATTATACATAGAACTTGGAAAATTATGTATCGTTCAAGGGTATTTGCATATTAAAGCGAATTCTACTTACGAATATATAATTGGTTGAAGTTTAGAATACGCTAAATAGATATCCAATCAATGATGCGAATAAATATAATTTGACGCAGATGGTCTCGATAGTGACAGTACTTTGACAATATCAACTGATAAAATGATAATTGTCATTCCAGGTTAGTATTTTCAGACATTTTACAGTGAAAATTTAATTTTGTATTTATTGTCATAAAAATATTTTAAATATGCCGAGATATACCGAGAATGAACAAAGACTAATATTAAAATTATTAAATTATTTTCAATTAGAAAAAGAGGCTGGGACAACTTTATTACCAGTTTCTGCCGTTCGTGAAGTAAGTTTTAAATTATTCTAAAAAATAGTCATATTAGTAGTTTAAATACTATACATTTTAGCCATAGTGTTTGTAATAAATAATAATAAATACATAAATAAATCTTAGCTAATTAAGCACTTTCCTTGGAATGTATAGAATAGGAATTATGACAAACTGCCGTTTCAATATAATGCGCAATAAAAATTTTTATACAGGACGGGACCTCTAATATGTAAATTAAAAAAAAAATTGAATTGTTAAAGTTTTTACTACACATTTTTAAAAAATAACGTTTTTACATTTAGCGCATTTAGCCGATTACGATCCTTCAACTGTCAGATTTAACTAAAATGTCATGCAATAATTCTCGACATTCTTAAGATCCTATATTACGTCAAAATTTGTGACGCACTGAAAGAAGGGTTTGGGACAGACTGTACTTCTATTAACCCTTATCTGGGCAAGGTGGGTCCAACGGGCCTGAGAATAAATTCTTTTATCATAAACTGATAAAAAGTTTTTTATTGAATTTTATGCGTCACTGAATTCGTTTAGAAGTATGTTTCCTTCATGAAATGAATAGCTTAGTAATGAATTTTGTCACGTAAAGGGGCAATACGTATACGGCTATTTGTATTTATAACTAAAGTCCAAATCTTTTTTACAGAAGTGAATCTGGCAGTCGGATAATGTTTTTGTGGATTACCTTAACCACTTTTATGATTCCGGAAAACCAATAATAAAGTCTCAACGTGTAACAAACAATGTAAACATCTCTTTGATGTGAACATCAATTATAATAGCTGCTATATCTATTTTAAATAAATTTTAAAAACTGATAATCATTGTTGGAATGCAATAATATTGTTAGGTAGGTACCTATACATATTTTGAAATAAATAATGCATCTGCTATCAGTCGTTTGATGTCGATCTACGACTAAGCTTCTAAAATTATACTGAATTACAGTGAAAGTAGATAGTGCTAATCAAATGTCCCGAAAATCATTATCAGCTGCAGAACTGCAAGATTTTTTTTTAACATCCAATGTGTATTGCAATCTGTCTCATTATAAACAATAAGCAATATGTATGATTTATGTACAATAACATAGTGGGAAGCTGCCCAGTGGCGAGCACCCAGGTAAAATATAATATAAATATAATCTATGATAACCAATTAGTTTAAACTTTCACTTAACAAACAAAGTTTAATACAGGTAAACATCACTGACACACATATGAGAATTACAAGGCTAGAAACACAAATTAAGGAAATATTTAGAAAACACTTTTCACCGCATCATGACACTATGCTCTATTTTTCCTGATTTACTAGAGGTCCAAAGGCTCTGGTCGTTTTAATCTTCTTACATGTGAAATTTTGAGCAGATCCGTGGCCAGCGGATTTGGATGGCAGGATAGTCTATTCTTGTATACAGAGTTTACAGCCGATATTGCTTCACAAACTGTTCGTAGCTGTAAATCGTGGTGTAATCTGTGGTTCGTGATATACCAAGGGGCATTACAGATCTGGCGCAGTACTTTCGATTGAAAACGTTGAAGTTTTTGTATGTTGGTATTACTTGCTGTACCCCAGATTTGTGCTGCACATGGCCATATACTGCAAGATATTGCTAATAATTTATGGAATTCCGATTATGAAGAATCTCCTGAAGTAAAGTAGCAAGTAGTATTGAGTGATAATGAAGAAGAACGTGTAGCTACAAGTTCCCAGATTTCAGAATGTGTAATTTTTAAAAACTAAGGATCGAATTAACTGAAAGAGTCAACCACAACCGGCAGGACGTATGCGATTCTGCGACATAACAAAAAACAAAGAGCACAAAGTAATATTATCCACTGGTCAAAGTGTAGATGATCCTGTTGAATCCTTTTGTTTTTTATTGGACAAAAAAATTATGAACGAAATAGTGAAATGTACAAATAAAGAAGCCAAAAAAGTTCTGGGGATAGGAAATATTGCGACTCTACAGAGCTATATGCCTTTATTGGACTACTTCTAACTGCAGTGCACCTGAGTGCCAACGTCCATAATTTAGATATACTTTGGAGTAAGTTTTATGGACATACTATATTTAACTAGAACTCATAAAAGCTACAAGAGCTCTGTATAAAGAAAATAAAGTGTCCATTAAAATGGGAACAAGAATCATAGGAGACTTCACCACAACAAAAGGGCTCCTGCAGGGTTGTTCCACATCTCCAACTTTATTCAAAACGACCTCAGCTACGTGATGAAGAAACTACAAGAAGAATATACCAAGACTGGCCTAGATATTAACCTCGCGAAAACAGAGTACCTATCTACAAGTGAAGAAGACATAGAGGATCTACAGATTGATGACAACGTAACAATCAAAGGAAAGGGTAAATTCAAATACCTGGGGTTTATAATCACGTAAAAGGCAACAACAGAGGAAGAAATTACACAAAGATTAGGACAAACAAGAACAGCAATCCGACAACTTAACTCAGTATGGTGGGATAGACACCTAAATATGAAGACAAAAACGCAGATTTATAAAACATTAGTGCGAAGTAATATGACATATAGGGCTGAAAATTGGATCATAAACAAGAAAAACAGCAATAAGATAGTAGCAACAGAGATGGAATGCCTGCAAAGATGCTGCAGAGTAACAAGAATGGATAGGAGAAGTAATGACGAAATATAGCAAAGAACATCAATAGAAACAGACATACTAACATATATAGAACAAAAAAGACTAAAGTGGTATGGACATGTAAGAAAAACTAGCGACAGCAGATGGATAAAGAGAATAACCGAATGGAGCCCCATAGGAAGGAGGAAAAGAGGACGACCCGGAAAATCCTAAAGGAACGAAGTAGACGACGCCATGAGTAAGAGAGGACTAAACGATAGAGAATGGAACAACAGAGAGAGATGGAAACGGTCGAGCGAGGGAAGGCAGTGAATACTGTAGAATCCCTAAATATATATATACTATATTTAAAGCTACCATTGCGTTAAAACGATTTAAAAATTTGCAAAGATTTGTTCGATTTGGCGATAAGGACACGAGGTCTTAACGAAGAAGGGACGACAAATTAGCAGCAATATGCGATGTGCTGAATCAAGTCAACCAGAACTTTCAGAAATACTTATTATTAATTAAATCTTTATTTGGCTCCAAATGTTTATTCCTCGTGAATAAATATTTTTTCTACAAAAAAGTTTTCTTGCATTTCATTAGTTTGTGCAAATCCTTCAGGTAGATTGCACGCTCTAGGTAGACCGCATACTTTAGTATCAACTTTTTTTTAATCTAGACAATTCTAGAATCTTGGGTCAATATGAATAGTACATTCAAGAACAGTGGTGGGCCCAACGGACACGAGTTGCCGGTTACGAAAATAAAATGTGTTGCCCGGATAAGAGTTAATCTATTCTCCGAGCATATACCAGAAACTTATCAGGGTTGATATCGGTCTCGCTGTCAACGGAATTAAGATCCGTGATCTGAGATATGCGGATGATACTGTGTTGTTTGTGAGTTCTGTACTGTTCTGTCTAGTACCGTTACTAATTGACAGTCTTACTGGATAATGCAAAGAATACAAGTTAAAAATTAATATATGATAGTCCACAAAACACCCAAATGCAGCATAAACATAGAATTGAAATAGAAAAAATATTAATCAGTTTTCGCCATCCGTCTTCAGAGTTGGGTGAATTAAGTGATAACACCCAATATGATAGACCACGTGGTAACGTAACGGACATGGTTTGTAGAGTAGAGAAAAGAAGAGAGGAATATCTTAATTGTCTGTACATTTTTGATATTTGAAATAACAAAAACTATCATAGCCCAACTAAATCATCAAACAATTTTATGATATACGAGTGTTATTGGTAATGCATAATTTATCAATAATTTTAAACTGTTGTTTTATATTATTTTGAATTCATTAAGCAATAATCAAAATAATTTATTAGTAATTGCATATACCAAATATTAGTTATTATATATGTGTCACAAACATTTACAACTTTATCATTAATAATATATTATAGTTATAAAATTATGACTAACCTAATTTCAAATACAGTTAATCTGAAATTGATATAACCATTGCGTGCATCATTTTCAAAATCATGATTTTATGCAATGTTTACTGTGTCCGTAAAATATAAAATAAATAATTTTTCTCTGAAATATAAATATTCTTGGAAACAGCTGAAACACATCAACTTCTATATATTTTTTGATAATTTATAAAAAAATATTTTATACACTAATGCAGTGATTCTGAACCTGTGGGGCACGTCTCTAGGTGGCGGTATTACTAATAAGGGAAGGGACGCGTAAGCATATGCGAAAAAAGAACCCCAACAACATTAACTAATTTATTAAAATTAAAGCGAAACAAGATTCTAACAAAATAAAAATTATTTACACATGAACACTGATATAATAAGTACACAGGAGATCGTCCAATACAATTCTTCCAAGAACAAAGTCTAATAATCACAAACACGTTTTTTAAATTACCAACGAGACGATTATATACATGTAGCTCAACAGCAGATAAACCGGAAAAGTGGTAAGAAACCAAATTGATAATATAATGATTACAGAGAGATATCGTAACACCATCAAATCAGTTAAAACATATCCAGGAGCAAATGTCATATCAGAGCATATCCCACTAATCGCTAATATCACGTTTAAGCTTAAGCGGTGGTGCTTAAGCGTATTAGAGAACCCCAAGGAATTTCAAAATTAGACGTTAGAAAACTGAAAAAAGCTGATATAAAAAACAAACTCCAACAGAAAATATACGAAAACTTTGATGAATTAAATACTAACAAATCATGAATGTGTTGCTTGTGTGAGTCCATTTCAAAAGGTAAAGGAAATAATAAGTTAGACTTACTCACAATCAATTTAATTTAACTAATCGGACGACCGGTTTCGCTTTCTATAATATGCAAAGCATCTTCAGGTCACGATACAAAGTTAAAATGCTAAAAATAATAATCCCATATTAGGGTATTGTCTAATAAAGATAAAACATAGGTAGGTGATATAAACTATATAAAAACAGTAATTATGCCAATATTACATGTCTGTGGTTTTATAAATGAATAAAATGTTTAAGCAGACAAGGTAAGACCCACAAATTGGTAACATAGTCTATTAAACTGTAATGAATTAATAAATAAACAAATAAATAAACATTACTTACATGCCGGTACTCTATTAATTGATGGTTGAAAAAACATGGTTCAAACTATCTTGTATTGTTGATTGGAGAACTCAAGTCAACTATTGTAATTGTTTAACAGTAAACGGGGAAGTTCTTGAGAAGACAGATTTTATCCAATGAAGTAGAGATAGGTGAAATGTATTGTTTGTTTGATGAAAGTAATGTTCTATACCATTAAGTTCTTTAAAGTTAATTATATTTATTCTGGAGATATATTTATGAAATATGTGTTATTTATTGAGATTTTATGTTTTGTTTTGGAAGGTGACAGTTGTAAGACAATGATGATGATGATGATGATGATGATGATGATGATGATGATGATGATGATGATGATGATGATGATGATGATGATGATGATCATTGTCTTACAACTGTCACCTTCCAAAACAAAACATAAAATCTTAATAAATAACACACATTTCATAAATATATCTCCAGAATAAATATAATTAACTTTAAAGAACTTAATGGTATAGAACATTACTTTCATCAAACAAACAATACATTTCACCTATCTCTACTTCATTGGATAAAATCTGTTTTCTCAAGAACTTCCCCGTTTACTGTTAAACAATTACAATAGTTGACTTGAGTTCTCCAATCAACAATACAAGATAGTTTGAACCATGTTTTTTCAACCATCAATTAATAGAGTACCGGCATGTAAGTAATGTTTATTTATTTGTTTATTTATTAATTCATTACAGTTTAATAGACTATGTTACCAATTTGTGGGTCTTACCTTGTCTGCTTAAACATTTTATTCATTTATAAAACCACAGACATGTAATATTGGTATAATTACTGTAATTTATATAGTTTATATCACCTTCCTATGTTTTATCTTTATTAGACAATACCCTAATATGGGATTATTATTTTTAGCATTTTAACTTTGTATCGTGACCTGAAGATGCTTTGCATATTATAGAAAGCGAAACCGGTCGTCCGATTAGTTAAATTAAATTGATTGTGAGTAAGTCTAACTTATTATTTCCTTTACCTTTTTAAATACTAACACTTACGAGATAACCCAACAATCTTCTTCTAGTTCCATGACAGTTATCGATCGTTGGTTATCATGTTGGCTACCATATTCGCTATCGTGACTTTATTGACAGCAGCTCTAAATAACGATGTAGTTGATTTTCCATACCATTGCCTTAGATTTTTCAGCCATGATGTTTTTCTTCTACCAGGACCACGATTACCTTGGAAACCAACAATAGAAAACATTAAAAAACTGCCTCCTTGTTCCATGCAAAGAGATATTAAAAGAACCAAATATAACCAAACCAAAGATAAGAAAGAGAGACAACTGGATAACCGACGAAAGACAGTCACAATTAAAAAATCATTAACAATGAAATTAAAAACTGATAATAGAGGCAAAATAAACTTACTATGAGGAAAAATGTAAAGAAATAGAATATCTTCAGAACAAATACGACTTATTCAAGCTACATAAAAAGGTTGCAAAGAAAAAGCCACAACACAACTCTTTTACGTAAAAATTAAAATACTATGATAATAACTGACGAAAAGCTAAAACGATGGAAATAATATATGGAAGTGCTCTTCGACGACGAAAGAGAAAAACCTACAAGACATATCTTTCGAGGACAGAGAAACATAGAGTATAGAAATTACAAAGGAAAAACTATTGTATGCACTAAAGAATACCAGAAACGAAAAAAGCATAGGGCCAGATCAACTACCTATTGATATCCTTAAAATAGTAGAAAATGAGTACATGGATGTCCTCTTAAAGCCTTAAATTTATCAGTCTAGTGACATACCCAATAAATGGTTGACCTCAACATTTATTTGTCTCAAAAAAAAAAAAACACCGCACCATAAGCTTGATGTCTCACACACTTAAAATATTTTTAAAGATTAGCCATAAACGCATTTACCAAATCTTTGATATGAATTTTGAAGAAACCCAATTTGGATTCCGTAGAGGCGTAGGTACCCATGAAGCTCTCTTTGCATTCAACGTATTAATCCAGAGATGCTTAGATGTGAACCAAGATATGTACGTATGTTTCATAGACTACAACAAAGCTTTCAATAAAGTCCGTCACAAAAGGCTAATGGACGTCCTCAAAGAAAAACAATGACAATACAATGGCCTTAGAATTATATCAAATCTATATTAAAAACAGCAGGCACACATACGCATTAATGAATACATACTATCAGAGTTCGAAATTAAAAGAGGAGTGCGACAGGAGCGTGTATTGTTACCACTTCTATTCAATGTATACTCTGAAGAAATTATAAAAAGAGCTTTTGAAGGAGAAACAGTAGGAATAAAGGTCAACAAGGAACACCAATTAACAACATTAGATATGCGGACGATACTATTATAATAGCAGACAACCTCTAAGAGCTCCAAAAGTTAATGAACAAGATAGTTGGTTATGGAAAAAAATATGGATTATCAATAAATATTATGAAAACTAAATTTATGAGGATATCAAAAACCCAAAATAATGATGAAAGCCTGACAATTAACGGTAAAACTTAAGAACAAGTTGAAAACTACAATTATCTTGGCACAATAATTATTCACATAAACGATTACTCCAAAGAAATCAAAGTTCGAATAGACAAAGCACGAACAAAACTTCAATAAAATGAGAAAGGTACTTTGGGCAAGGGAACTGAAATTAGACTTGAGAGTTAGGCTGGCAAAGTGTTATATTTACTCGACTCTGCTTTACGGGATAGAAGCATCGACTTAATGCGTCGACTACTAAAAAGTTGGAAGCATTTGAACTATGGTTGTAAAGAAGAATCCTGAAGATATCATGGACCAAGCATGTAACAAACAACGAAGTCATGAGAAGAGTCAACAGAAGGATGGAAATATTGGAAACCATCAAGACACGAAAGCTGCAATAATTGGGGCATGTTACGCGTAATGAAAGACACAACATACTTTAATTATTTATACAAGGGCAAGAGAAGTGTAGGAAAGAGAAGAATCTCATGGTGCGTAACTTGAGGGAATGGTACTGATGCACATCAATCGAAGTATTCAGAGCGGCAGCATCTAAGATCAGAATAGCCATGATGATTGCCAACCTCCGTCGCGGAGGTGGCACGTCAAGAAGAAGAAGAAGAAGGAGAAGAACACTGATATAATAGGTAAACTTATAAAGATCACTGTTTTAGTACCACACATAATAGTAGCGCACCATAATTTGCCTCTGGGAGGAGGGTTTTGGTTGGTCACCGAAATTTTGTTTACGATGGTACCTCCATTTTGAGTCCTTAAAATGTGTGAGTAACAGTGTCGGAATAAGGCCCTGGGAGGGGGAAGGTTAACCCTCAAACCCCCCCTGGATGCGCTACTGACACATGAACTTATTAATACTAAATTATGAAGTCTATTGTTTCAAAAGTCAATTTTTTGAAATTTATTATCAACTTTTCTAAAAATGCACAAAAGGCTATGATTTTACGTCAGAATAAGGTCAATTACACAAAATGTTTAGCTTTAAAAATTTCAAAAATTATCACCTAATAGTTATTGCGAAATTGAAATTTTTTATCCCAAAAAGCTTTTACCTACAACGTTATTATGCATATACTCCTGGGTCTACATGAATTTTAAAAGCACCAAATTGAAGAAAAATGCTTATTTTATCAAATTAAATCCTTTAGCGATTAAAAAGTTTGTATTAAATATTGTATCTAATATATAAAATATATAAAAATCTCCAGGCCCAGGCGGAATACATCCAGAGTTGATTAGATATGGATCATCAAAACTGTTTGAGATGATCCGAAAATTATTCGAAAGATGCTTAAACGGAGAAGAAGTTCCAGAAGAATGGAGACAATCGTATATCTCTCCAATACACAAGAAAGGCACAAAGATGGATCCTAAAAACTATAGAGGGATCGCAGTGATTGCTACTATAGGCCGACTATACTCAAAAGTACTACGAAACCTGATAGAAAATGATATCAAAGACAAACAACCCGAAGAACAAGCGGGATTTAGGGCCGGACGCTCCACTATGGATAATATCTTCACATTAAAAATTGCAATGGAAAAACGAGTGCAGAGAAATAGAGAAACTCATATAGCTTTAATAGATTTGGAAAAAGCATATGACAGTGTACCGATCTCCCAACTATGGATAGAAATGGGTAACTTGAAAATAAACCCAATTCTTATTAAGGCCAGTCAAAAATATTACGAACAAAACTTTGCGAGAATTAAAATGGGACAAGAAATCACCTCTCCCTTTCAAACAACAAAAGGACTACGACAAGGCTGCTGTCTGTCACCCACCTTATTTAAAATCTATTTGGACAGATCCTTAGTGAAATGGGTAAAAAAATGTAGAAACATGGGAATAACGGTGGAAGAAAACAAGCTATATACACTTTTCTTTGCGGATGACCAGGTAGTAATTGCCGAAGACAGCTACGATCTTAGCTATATGGTAAGAAAACTGCAAGAAGAATATGAGGTGGCAGGTCTAAACATGAATATGACAAAATGTGAATATCTCTCAGTGGGAACAGATGAAATATGTGACCTAGTCTTGGAAGACGACAAAATCAAAGGCGTGCAATCCTGCAAATATTTGGGGGTCATTTTCAACAAGAAGGGAAATAGCGCAGATGAAATCAGGGAAAGAATAAACAAGGGCAGAGCAGCGACCCGTGCCTTAAACTCTCTTCTCTGGCAAAAAACAATTCGACGAGAAACCAAAAAACACATTTACGGTAGTATAGTTCAAAGTATTACACTTTACGGTTCGGAAGTATGGGACGTCACCAAAGCTAATAAAAACAAACTTATGACGACAGAAATGGATTATCTGAGACGAAGCTGCGGTAGATCGAAACTGGAGAGAGTTAGAAACGAACAAATAAGAAACGAAATGAAAATGGAGAGAAATATCAATGATGACATAGAAAGAAAACAATTAATCTGGTTCGGACATGTTAAAAGAATGCCAGAGTACAGATGGCCTAGGAGAGTACTGGAATGGATCCCTCCTGAAAGAAGAAAGAGAGGACGACCACGGAGAAGTTGGCGCAACGATATTGATGAAGCAATGGCGGCAAGAGACTTAGAAGAGGCAACTGCATATGACAGAAAAAGATGGAAATTGGGGGCGGAGAAGCGGCGACAGCCGTAATAAATCCGTTATTATATATATTAAATATTGTAAAATAGGCTTGCAAAACTGCTGTGATTTTAAGCTTAAAGACAATTTAAATAACTTTAAACACATTAAAAAATCCTTATGTCCTATGACCAATAATATCCGAGTTAACCTTTTTTTTTCAAAAATCCACCGGGACTTTGTTTATAAATAATAAGCAAATGAAAAGGAACCATTTGAAAGATTAATACGCTGGCGGGCAAACAAATGAGGTCACATTGAAATTGTGATGTCTCGTTGACATTTTCGGTTGTAAACTTCTGTTTGCGGTTGTAAGCCATTGGTACTGTATTTTGTAAGCTTACTTAATAATCAATATTGAATTAATAGTAATATTTTGGTTTTGAGATTTATTTAGGAGAAGTAACAAGTTTACAGTTAAAACAAAGTGCAACTTACTGATAACAAACTGACAAAAAAATTATTCAAACTAAATATTGTAGGAAAAAAATCTTCATCAATAGGGTGTATTTACCCCTCTTACAATCTTGTAGGAGACACGTCATATTTTCAATTAAATTACGGATTACATTCTGGTCGATTGTGGTTATCTTATTCTTACCATAAGAACTCTCGTAGCTCCTCGCCCGTTTTTGGAGCGGGAATATGCCTTCAGGTACTGAATTGTCTATGTTTTCATTTATTAGTTTTTCTATTATCTCTTGGTCTTTGTAATTGAAAGAAGTAATGTTCCATGTTGCTAATCTGATTGTGGGCTTATTTTTCCTTCTTTTTTTCCGTTTCTTTGCGTGGTTCGTCATCTTAGGTTCCGTCTGGTTCCGAGGCTTGCCTTGTGTTCTTTATCAACGGGTAGGGTGGTAATAATAAATTGCTCTCATAATTAAGGGTAAATTAACTTAATGAAATCTACTTTAGTACCCTTATGGCATTATAGCCACTTTTTTTATATAGTTCAGCTGCGAGATTATCTATTTTGAGTCATTTGCTTCTGGCTAGTTTTCATCTGCAACTTCAAGAATGTTTAGTGGTTCTCTTCCCTCTCGTCTTTTCTGTCTACCTCATCTCTTGTATCTACCAGGTTTTCATTTTGTTCGTCAATATTAAGTACTCAGTCGAAGTATTTCACTTATTGACTTAATACAATTTTTCTTAATGTTAATATGTCAGCATTCAGACCTTTGCATTAGTTTGTAGTTACTTTCAATTATTTATTTTCATTACAATTAATTGGGGCGTCAAAGCCTTACTAAATTAAAAACTGACTCGACTTAGAACAATAAATAGAACAAAAGTTTGTCATGACATGACTTTTGATGTAAAATAATTAGAGAAGCAGGAATTCAGCCGTTGAGAACATTCCATTCCAGTTTCCTATGGCCCGTTTGACGATTCATCTCTCGGTATATTACCTTTAAATTATAGTATACCAAATAAATATATATTAACCATTTCAATCAATTTTACATAAACAGACAGTAATTAAAAGCTCTGCGGGAGGTTTTGTAAACAAACCTATTAATTAATAAATTGCTTTCATATTTAATTCGCTGAAATTTATTGAATACAAGTTCATTCCAGTGTAAAATCAATTTCTGCTATATAAATATGAAGTGTAAAGTGTTTTATTTGTTTGGTATCAGACCTTTGGGGCTTGAGGGTTTAAGAGATACCGTATTTTCAACAAGCACTCTTCAACAGATACAAATACTTGTATAACAATCGGTTTATGCTTGAACAAAGCTACATTTTTAAAGTTATCGCTTTTTTTCTGCACTTTTAAATTATAATTGGTTGTAATCAAATGTATATTTTACATTCTAATTAGTTTATTAATAAAGGGGCTAAGAAGGACAGTTTTATGTTTTAAAATACTGAAGTAGACAACATCAACTCATTACTTTATTTAAAATAAACAAGGCTAAGCATATAATACTTAAATTAATTAGACGACCTTTAAACTCACCTTGTTTTGGTTTCAAATCCGGGAAGTTACTGCTGAACTCGAGATCCGCTTAATGGTCCTGGATTTACTTGCAATATTTGATGACACAAACTTAGTTGTTGGCTGAAACAATATTTCAAGGGAGTTAGCTAAGTGATTAATGATGAAGCTTTGTAGTGTAGTACAACGGTGATCTCTTATCTAATGTTTTATCTATTATTATGGCCTTATAGTAAATTCCCCAAGACACTTAAATCAATATGGTGCATTGTATATATTTTTTTCTTTATTTTATTTAAAGTTAATAAAAAGATCATAAATATAGAAACTTTGGGAAATTTAGGTCACAAATGGTTTGGTTTTACCACTTAATTCCGAAACAATGACGTAAGCTATTTTTCTGATCTGAATGGACTTACCTAGGTAATATTTGTTTATATTTATATAGTGTATCTGTATGTATTAGTACAAGATATGCTACGATTTTAACCCTTAAGTAATAAAACGCAAAAGACTTCACCTATATTCATATATTCACCTCAAGTAACTTTAACTCACAAGTAGAATAAACATTTTTGTAACCTTAGGAAATCACGACTAATTAGATATGAATACGTTGTAGTGATTATTATAGTCTTATTATTGTTATAGATATTACAATAGCACTTTGCAAAGTTAGCGTAGGTCGTTAGTCAATAGTTAGAGTTTATAATTAACAGACGACCATGTAAACAAAGCATTAACCTATACGTACATAAATAAATAGAGTGTATGAAAATGAAAGTAGTGCCAAATATTTAATAAACCCTCTAATATCCTTTAAATACCACATGACGGCCCTTTTATATTACATGGCGAAACTGCAAAACGTAAGGCCTTCTTCTAAATAAGTGAGAGAATAAGGAAGTGCAGAAGGCGAAAATGTACACGGAACATTGGAAGGAATCCCGGATGGACCAACGAAAAAAAGACTGGTGAAAAAGATACAGTATAGTTATGTAAGTTAAAATTTAATATATTTTTATAAAAACCTTCTTTCAAATTGTTTTTATTATTGAACGTGTTCTAATTGAATATTAAAAAATACTCCAAATTTTTGGTTTCCAACAGTAACCCACAGTATCGGGCCTTAGAACAACATTCATTACAAACATACAATTTGTAACGAATTAGCGAAGCGCTTCGTACTAGGAAAAATCATTTATGACCAGTTGTGTTCGTAAAAATGATAACTTGTTATATCAAGGGGAGGACTTTTACAAGGAGAGGAGAATTGGCGGTAACACAATATCGAAGCGTGTCTAGATACCTAAAAAACAACCTGTTTTAGCGAGCGTCTCAACGGAAAACAGAAGGGACAGAAACCTCGTTTTATTTGAGAAATATTGAAAATAAATAGAATATATTTTCGTATTTTATTAATAGTTGTAACAAAATAATGAGCGATTATTGGTGATATGTTAAGAATTTTACAGTATGTATTGTTTTAAATTAATACTAAAATTGGGAAGAGTACATGAACCTATCGTTACCTAAAATTTTGAGTAACTTGATAATCTTCATAACAATTGGTACATTCAAAAAGATTTAAATTAAATTTAATATATAAAAAGAATTATTAAGCGTGAGCCTGACACATCATATGCATTTTCAATATACTGTTACAAGAAAACATTAAAAAAAATTAAAACAATTAAAGTCATTAGAACACTTAAAAGAGTTGAATTCGAAATCACTCATCCAGCCGTTCCTTGCAGTTTTACCTTCAGATTATGCAGTATCTTTTGAGCCAGTAGGGCTTAATTCAAAAGGTCGTCATCCGCAACAGTGAAAGCCCCAAGCGAATATCCCTAACGACGTCGTGGATGTTTTGTCCTTGGGATCCGCAGTCATAGCTAGCAGGCCTTAAATAGGGTGAACCATCTAAAATTAACTGTATTTTTCCAGTCCATTCACCAGAATTAGATGCGTTGTAGTTTAGCCTTACAAGTTTTTGTACGATCTTCGTTGAAGAGTTTCTCGATGGGCATTGAATAGCAAGAAGAGTACTTCTGAAGAAGCACTTCTCAAATGCCTTTCTCAACTTGAGAGGTGTTTAGAAAACTAAAGAAAGAATATAAAAAATGAGGCCTCAATATGAGTATTTCAAAGACAAAGACTATCTTAAAATAGGAGATGATGAAGAGGATCCAGAGTTAGAAATTAGAAACAAAGACACATGCAATGAATATAAATATATTGGATCTATAATATCTAAAGAAGGCACTACCAAAAGAAACATCGAAAACAGAACGCAGCAGGGAAAAAAGCGGTAAACATACTAAACTCTCTACTATGGTCTAAGGATATTAGACAAGAAACAAAACTGACAATCTATAGAACCTTGGTAGAGCCTATTGCCCTTATGGGGCAGAAGTTTGACAGATCACGAAAAGGATAGAAAAAGAATGGAAGTATTAGAAATAGATTTTCTAAGGAGTGCATGTGGTGTATCCAAAAAAGATCATATCAGGAATGAAGATATTAGGAGAACAAATCCTGTATATTTCAGTGTAAACAGAATTGAAATGAGTCAACTAGTGTTATACGGTCACGTGAAGCGAATGGATGAAGAAAGATGGTCAAAGAAAGCTTTAAATTACATACCACAACAAAGAAGAAGAGGAAGGTACATAATGTGAGATAGAGCCATGAAGACGAATGGATGGACAGGAAACGATGGCGGTCAAAATGCGAGAAGCGGCACACAGACTGTAGAAATATACTGAAACATAGTATAAAAGGATTGATTATTAAGAAGAAATATTGTACCCAAAATGACTGACTGATCTATCTTTTACTTCATCAGTATATAAACTAAATATAATAATTAAATAATTTGTAACAATTAATTATTGTTTTTCATTATTAATTCTGTTGAAAACTACCGATCCAACAAAACGACAATTATTCGATTTTTTCCACAAAAGCGTCAGACAATTCTCCCCCAGAAGGCAGAGATTTTAGCCGGATTTCAAATTTAAATAAAATTGATTAGCTAAATCAATTATATCTCCACTTTGTGGTCCACCCTGCATTTCTTGGATTCTCCTTTTACAAGAATAATACAAACTGGGGAGCAGGGAAATTGTATTTAGTAGTTAAGCCGTTTAATGCTGTGTGTACCGCTTAGAAGGCGGAGGATTCAATTATCGTTCTTAAAGTCTAAAAATAAATTACGGAGATTATGGATAAAAGCATTAGTTTGTGTCAGTGGCTTGGATTCTTATTAACCTTTCAGCAAGTTTGAAAAGCGCAAGCCGTTTTTATATATTAATACAGCTAAGCTCTTTAAAACGAAATTACGTGGTCACTGACCAATTTTTCGACTTATATAGGGTTCATTGTTATTTAAGTGATTTTTTTTAATAACATATGGATAATTAAACAAGCTTAGATAGATTTTGCGATATATATTATCAAGATCATTTTGGTTTTACTAGTCTAATTAAAGATATACACAGGGTGTTAATAAACAGTGTAGTAAAAACCTTACTTTCAGTTCTAATCTAAGGTCTTTATTTCAGAGAATTGTTTTTATTTTTACAAACGCATTTCTTGCAATTTCTATCCTGGCTATTATTTCGGTTGTTAGATCATTATTGTCTGAAATCCAGGTTCCTAGGTATTTGTATTTATCAACCCTTTCTATAGGTACGTTTCCCAAATGTATGTTTGTTGGTATATTTGTTTTCTTTGTTATTATCCTGTATTTTTTCTTTTTTATATTCATTTTTAGTCCATTTTTTTCACAGAAACTGTTTCTTTTGTTAAGCAGTAATTGGAGTTGTTCAGCAGAGCTTGCCACAATCACGGTGTTATCTGTATAGCTTATGTTGTTAATAGATATTCCGTTAATTATTATTCCTTCACTTTGAGATAGTAATGCTTCTTCAAAAATGGCTTCACTATATACATTAAATAGTAATGGGGACATAATATATCCCTGTCTAACTCCTCTCCTGATTTTAATTTCTGGACTATGTTCGTTATCTATTACGATATGTGCTCTTTGATTCCAGTAGAGGTTTGTTATTATTCGTAAGTCCCTATGGTCTATGTTTTTTGTCTTTAGAATTTGGACTAATTTTTCATGTCTTACTTTGTCAAATGCTTTTTCAAAATCAACGTAACAAACATGCACATCACCATTCATATCCATGCATATTTGAGCTGACACATTAAAAGCAAATAACGCTTCTCTGGTTCCTAGTCCGTTTGTGGACGTAACCAACGTTGTCGTTTTTGGAATTTGTTCGGCAATTACATGCGCTAATTTGCGCTTCTTAGTATCAGTCTTAAATGCGAAAGTGTTTGGGACTGTCTGTGTATTGATACGGTCAAAACTGTCCCATAATATAGGGACTATAACTTCAGCAGTTTGCTCCATCTCCTTTTTTAAATAATGGTAATTAGTGCATTAGTCCTCTGTTTAAGAATTTTTTTTTTCTCATATTGTTACAATAGGAGAGTGTATTTTTTTGCGATGTTATAACAAATACTAAAGAGCATATATATATATATATATATATATATATATATATATATATATATATATATATATATATGTCTTTAAAATTTCGAAAATGGGCAATAATGGGAATAAATCTTCCTATAATACGCGTGAAAATAAGTATAACGCATTCTTAGATTTGAAAAAGCTTGCACTATTTACTATTGTTAATAAGTAAGAGGATCAAAAAGGGCAAACGGTCAACTGATTAAGGGTAAAGTGTTTTAATTATAAGAAACAGTGTCCTAACATTCTACAGTACAAGTATAATTTTCACGACGAATATTAACGTTAGTTTTGTACATCGTGCTTCTAACAGAAAAGGCAAAGAGTATAATAATGAAAACTTGGTTTTATATCATAGGTGATGTAATGTAATAATTTAATTAAAAATAATTTAATTTATTGCTTTTTTTAACCTTGGAAGTGGACTTTTTATGGGACAAAACCTCGTAAGTTAACTGACAGTTTAAGATTTTAAGTTGCAAAACCTCGTAAGTGGCTTTTTAACAAAAAAAAAACAATGTTATTGAATTTTACTCAAGAGTAATGTAATCGTACCTAAAAAGAACGCTACACACAAAAAACGAGAAAACTGAATGTTAAATCAAGAAGCCAAAACGTTTTTCGTGTCTCCTGTAAAGTTACATAAAACTGACTTACGAGTTTTTGCAGTTTAACCGTCGATATGTCCGTTCTGGAGTTAAATATACATTTTTTTAAAGTCGCTAAAACTGCCTCTACCAAAACATTTTAGCTTAAATAAATACCATTCCTATTTTCCTGGTATATTTTCCATCAATTATTTAAAAGCCATCACCGCGAAAACAATTAATTTTGCCCCAAGGGACCGTTTAAATATCCCTGTCAGTAAATTTCGCTATGAATATGAGGGAAACGACCAAGAAAATTATTGTTATAACTATTGTTTTGAACAGGCACATAGGCCTGGGGAAAATTGACACATCAGCAAGCATAATATTTGAAACTATCACAAATTTCGTTGGGTAAACATAGGGTTATTATGATAAATATTATTTTGAATTTCCGATTAGGATTGAGAGTAAAATCCTTGAGGATAGATTTAATGTTTCAACTGAAATAGCAGGGATTTCTGATATGATCCACAATTGAAACTATGAAATTATTCAACCTGTATATAAATATGAGTGTAGGATTCATATATTTTCAATTTCGGACCACAAAAAATCGAATAGTTAATATTTAAAGACGAAAAAGAATATTTATTAATAACAAGATAGTACTAGAAATTATCAAAAACATCAAATCAATTTATTATAGAATTTTTAGCAATAAAATACATATATCACAGAAAATGATGAAGTCGAAAAAAGCTGGGTAAAAATTAAGTCTAATATCTTAGCCTTGGCCAAGGAAGTTATTGGTGAAAGAAGTATAAATTAAAGTAAATTGTTCCCAAGGCTAAGAACTCCATGGTTTTGTGCAGAAGTTAAGAAAAAATGTAAAGAAAAGAAAAAAGCTTACCTGAAATACATGTCAATCAAAAACAAAGACAATTAGAAACGAAATATATGCACTTGTAAAAAAAATAAAAAATGATCGATGTACGATCTGCAAAAGGAAATATGGCGCTTAATAAGAGGTCAAAGAACGAAAGTAAAGAAACTAATAGAATCGTAACACATAGAAAAGAATACGTGGACAATACGTTCTAAATAAAACAATATAGCAACACATTTTTGGTTTCTAGCAAGAGCTTCATGTATCTCACTTTCAAAGTCTAAAATGTTGTCTGTGGTTGACCGATCTTTTTAAAGCCATTTTGTTCAGAGATTAAGAAACTGGAATTTTCTAAAACACATAAGAGCCTGAAGTTAACAATATTTTCTAATAGTTTGCATGCTGTCGATGTCAAAAATATGGGTCGGTATGATTCTGGATCATATTTGGGTTTGTCAGTTTTTAGAAGAGGAATGACTATTGCTGTTGACCAAATAGCTGGCCATTGGTGGTGGAGAAGTAGAAATAGAGAATTAATGGAAAATGTGATCGCTAGCATCCATTAGTGGATTTGCATCTGAAGAAGAAGAAGACTTATTCCATGAAAATGTTTTAGCAGTTTCGACAGTTAGCTGTGCCTTTTTTTAGTATATTAAATTTTACTTTATTTTGAAATGTTTTATGCTTTTTGTATCGGTTTAGATCTGATTTATTTTTACGGATTGCTGTAGCACAACATTTATTCCACCAAGGTACAGAACATCGACCGTTAACTGACTTATCAATAAATTTGTCGGTAGTGTTTAATTTCTGCCAATTTGCCAAGGATTGGGAAATGCTCACTACCATATGTATAGAGCCTTCCAACTGAGGTAATGAGCTAAATTTATGTCGCAGAAAATTAAATCGATGCATGAGGAATACCCTGTTGAAATGTTGAATCTTGTAGGGCTACCGTTATTTAGAAAATTTGTATTAAGTTTATTTAAGATATCGGCAATACTTGTGCCTCTGAAACACAAGTTTTCTAAAACTAAAAATAAAAGTCAAGGTGAAAAGTGTTTAAATTATTACTCTGTATACATCTAATATATAAAAAATCCTGTATTTTATAATAAATTGAGAAAAATTATTAAATTATTTCCTTTTCGATAGCAAATATCGCAAAATATGTCATTGCATTTGTCAAGAAAATAATTTTTATAAGAAACAATAAGATTATTACTGATTCAATTGATATTTATACCTTTCAAAACCATTTCCGTAAACCATAAACATCAGCATCGGCGATTTATCTCCTCTATCTTCTGTTCTTATTTTAAAATGTGACTGGGTATTACAATAGGGAATTATATGTTGGTAGTAAGCCAGGATAAATGTACATCCCTTGCCATAAACAGACTTTTCTTAGACAGGGATCTGTTTGAATGGGACTGCTCCATCAATTTTTAACCACGTTGATTTGTGTTATCTGGACCGACTGACTTCAACTTGAGTTTTAAGTATTTATTATGTATAATATACAGTTGTTTTATAAGTAGAAGAAAGTAAAAGTTGTAGGAAAAACTTAAAATATAAATCAAGTAGCAATTTTCGAGAAAGATTGATTTTCTTGAGTCGTAAATAATCAAAAAAAACTGTAATTAACAAAAATGTACTTTTTAAAAAAATGTAACAGTTTTTTTTATACGAAATTTTTATTTCAAATTAAATACAATAATAATTGTAAAAATCGTAAGTACATCATTCAAAAATACAAACAACAGATTATATAAAAACGAACATAGACAAAATACAGATAAAATACAAGATAATACAAACAGATAAGGTTATATCTTTAAGTCAAGTTGAGCTATCCATTCAAGGCTTGCAGGCGGAGTTTTGAAAAAGTCTTTTGGGTCCCCTCGATATGCCCTCAATTCACATGTCTCCACTATGTGTTGGATGGTTTGATCTGGAGCTCCACAGTCGCAGCTGGAGGTAGGCTGTTTACCCCATTTATGTAGGTTGTGTGTGCATACCTACTGCATGTCCCGTTCTAATTCGGTTTAGGCTCTTCCATATGTTTCGTGGCTGGTCGAAGCCATCAGGCTTTTGGACTGGGTCAATCCACAGTCCTCAGTCCACAGCGTGCGCCATCTGGAGGTAACATTGAAATCATCTGCTGTTAGCTGTTGGGCTGTTCTTATGGGTGGTTTTCTGGATGGGAGCCGGTTTGCTGCTAAACTTGGGATGTCTTCATGGATTGGTAGTTACAAGTTGCTATTTACTTTCGAACACTCCGTTATCAAGGCCTTTTGTTTTCGTAGAATAGGCGAAGGAATATGGCTATGGATAGGAAGCCAATATAGTGGAGTAGTCTTGATGCAGCCGCTAATCATTCACATTGCTATATTAAGCTGCGTATCAACTATTTTCACATGACGACTACTTAGCCAGACCGGTGCACAGTACTCTGCCACAGAATAAACCAAACTTAGCACAGATGTTCGTAGTGTTTTCGCAGATGCGCCCCACTTGGTACCACAAAGATTCTGGATCATTCCTACTACTTATTTTTTGTACAGTTATTTGTAGACGTTTTTTAAAGGAGAGAGTCCTGTCCAAGGTAACCCCCAGATATTTTGGGTAGCGTTGGTAGGGTAGTGCTACATTTCTCATTTTGACCTTTAATTTTTGGTTTGCCTGTTTGTTATTGAGGTGAAAACAGCTTACCTCAGTTTTATTGTATCAGTATTGTATAATCGTATAGTTGGGTATCAGGCGTCATTTTTTGAAATATTCATATAGTTTGTTGAGGTCGTTTGTCAGCACGTTTTAAGTAATTTCAAACTGTTTGTGTTGTACTGCTATTGCTAGGTCGCCAGCGTAGCCAAACTTTCTTCTATAAGTTGAAAAGCATCGGAGCAAGGACTGATCCTTGGGGTAGTCCATTATTTAATTTCCCCTGTTTGCTTATGTCATTACCTGGAAGTAGCGATCAGAGAGCATGTTGTTTATTAATTGCAATATTCTTTGGCATGAGATGAGTTTGGTTAGTTTATAGAGGAGTCCCTCCTTCCATACTGTGTCGTAGGCAGCTGTCAAATCCACAAAGACTACAGCCGTCTTTTGTTGCTTTTGTAAGCCTGCTTCTATATGCGTAGTTAGGACCTGATCTGCGCAGCTTCGATTAGGTATGAAACCTGCTTGTTCGAGTGGGATATTTTCAAGAATTTGTGGGCCTATTCGGTTTAGGATAAGTCGTTCCAGCAGTTTATAGCAGCAACTGAGAAGTGCTGTAGGACGGTAGCTTTCAACTTTATCGTGGGGTTTATTGGGTTTTAATACAGCAATTATTTTGCTCTTTTTAAAAGCTTTTGGTATGTTTCCAGTTGTAAGGATCAGTCAATATAACGCAGCCAACCATTTTCTTGTCCTTTGACCGCATTGTATTAGGAACTCAGAATGTATCCCATCAAAACCTGGCGCCTTGCCAGTTTTCATGTCTCGGAGGGCTGATGTTATTTCTTCGTTGGTGAATTAGTGGGAGAATCTTGGGTTATGTCCAGCTGTTTGACGTAAGTTGTTGAGTTCCTTTTTTATATATTTCCTATGTTATTTGTTACGTGGAGTCCTAGATAGGGTCACTATTCTGCTAGCTATTTGGTCGGGGGACAAAAAGTGGGGTTTTCTCACTTCCTCCTAGCTTTCTAAGAAGGTTCCAAGATTGTCTGCTTGATCATAAGAAGAGCTCGATATTAAGAAGAAAGTGTCATGTACTGAGAAGGCATTATGATCAGTAAAAAAACTTCTTTAATTTTCATCTAACCAACTTTGACAGTTCCTCGGTATTTTGATTTGGTTCTAGAAATTGTAGTTAGCCTTTGAAGAGATGCAATGGAAGAACATATAATTTTTTATGCATGATAATTCGCCTGCACATACCAGTAGAGTGATTATAGACTTCCTTGAAGCAGAATATATCACTGTTCTGCAGTGACCTGCTTACCCGACCTTAACCCTATAAAGCAATTGTGAGATATGCTTAAAAGAAAAATTAGGACTCACCGAGAGAATCCATCAAACACTCCTAGCTAGTATAAGCTGCTCTTGAAGAGTGGAACAACCTGTCAGAACAAAATATTGCCGATTTGATTAGGAGCATGCCCACGCAAATTGAAGCTTTCATAATGGTAAGGAGTGGTTACACTGACTACTAAAAAAAACACAAATAAATAAAAACAATTTAAACATTAGTCATTTCACATTGAAAATTTTTATGTTATTAGTCCTAAAACAAGTGGTTTCAGTTTATTATTTTAAGAGTTTACCGTTTTCTTTAATTTTTATATATTGACGATTAAATTGCTTTAAAATAAATTTTTGTGCTACATGGTATACAGCCAGCTACAGGAACTTAATTTCCTTGTGGATTTTAAAATAAATATTCTTTGACTTCGTATGTTGGTTTCTTTTTTAAATTGGCTTGAAATAATAAGAAATACCAGATGATTTCATGTAACTTTGGTTGAGTGCATTTATATTAAACTACTTTGTAAGATTGTTTATCTTGTATAACAGAAAGTAAACCTTTATTATTATTATGATTATTTTCTTAAATTTGTCAGTAATAAAAATAAATATATCATTTTTGTAAATAGACATTGCATTTGTTTTTTATGTATCAAAAACTTCAACAAAGGAAAAACAAACAATATATGGTCAATACTACTTATATCTGGATTCATCAATTTCCATTCCAGAAAATTAAAAGAGTATACGTACGTATTTGTCTACAAACAACGGTCACCTAGAATTAATCAATCATTCGTCCATTAAATTAAACCTCTATTATCTAATAACGAAAAACCGTGGCGCTGTTTATATTCTGTCAATACTGAGATGTTTAATTATTCATAATGCACTTTTGTCAGCTAATTAGTTGCTTCGTTAGTCATTCAAAATAGACTAATTTTCGTTTATTAATTTTCGTTTTATTATCACTTTAATCAAGTTAAGTAAGTACGTTGCTGTGGGCTCAATATGTCACACGGGTAAAGATATATCATCGACGTATTTTTTTATCAAATATAAAATACTTGCTTATGGCAATACTGATTATAAGACAAATACTACATTTTCGACAAAGGTAATTAAAAAGAAAAACCAGAATATTATTAATTTTTTTTATTGGTATAGACAAGGTAGCGGGTAGGAATTCCTTTGCAGTTCCTACCCGCATCAATGAAAGTGAATCAATTCCTGCTCTTTGCAGATTCCCTTGTTAAGGATTCCTTGTCCAGGGTCAAGGATGAAGTCCAGAACGGTATCCAATGCGTCGAAGAATATTTTCGGTACGGCGAAGATGGCGGAGTTGGAAACCCCTGATTTTAGGGATAGTATAAGATCACAAACCAGGAAGCGTCTGACCCGGAGCGGGTGGCTTCAAATAGCGTCAGTACTCACAATGAGCAGCTGAATTAAAAACTCACTAACCTGCCCTACCAGCATGGTCATCATCATCATTGGCGTTTACAACTCTTCGTGAGTTTTTGCCGCGTTTACTATTGCCTTCCATTGATTCCGATCCTGTGCTATTATTTCCCATGGCCTTACTTCCATCTTTTTCAGGTCTTCCCTGACTGCGTCTTTCCACCTTTTTCTAGGCCTTCCTGTCAATCTTCTACCATCTGGTCTTTCCCAAAACACATTGCTAATCAGTCTGTCGTCATCACTCCGTACCACGTGGCCTGCCCATCTTAATCTATTGGTTTTTATGTATCTTACGATGTTTCCTTATCCGAAGAGAGTCTCTATTTCATTATTGTATCTGCTCCTCCATTCATTTGTCACGTTGTCCCTGCAAGGATTGCAGGGACAACGTGATATAATTCGCAGGATTTTGCGTTCCCATACTAATAGCTTATTGATTTCTTTCTTTCTCAATGTCCATGTTTCACTTCCATATGTCACTGCTGGTCGTATTATGGTTTTGTACATTTGGATTTTGGCACGCCTTGAGAGAAGCTTTGACCTCATTAGATGTTAAATGGCAAAGAATGATTTATTCCCCGCCAACTTTCCGTTCAACCTTCCGTTCTCCTGTGTTTTCACTGGTAATTGTTGCTCCTAGGTATTTGAATTCTTTGACCACCTCAAAATTATGATCGTTTATGGTAATGTTTTGTCTTATTCGATGTCGTTCCTTTTTTGATACGACCATGTATTTAGTTTTTTCTTCGTTTATTTTCGGGCCTACGCTTAGTGTTGCTTCTTCAAAGTTCGATACTATATCCTTAACTTCCAGTGTTGTCATCTGCAAATCTTAACATCATCTGCAAATGCGAGAATAATCTTTGCTCCTCTGGCAGTTATGTCAGGTTTGACTCTGGTATAGATTTTTCGCATTGCATATTCCAATGCTAGGTTAAATAGTAATGGGGACAGCGGGTCTCCCTGTCTGAGTCCGGTGCTTATGCCGAAAGCCTTTGAAGTTTTGCCTCCTATTTTAATTTGTGCAAAGGAATTGTTGACACACATTCGCGCAATCATGGTCAGCTTCTTTGGTACGCCTAACTCCATCATTGCACTCCACAGTTTTAAGCGATCTATGGAATCATATGCTTGTTTGAAATCTATGAAGATCTGGTGTACTTCTTTATTATATTCCCAATACTTTTCTAGCATTTGTCTGATAGTAAATATTTGGTCGATTGTTGATCTTCCAGGCCTAAAGCCGCATTGGTAACCGCCAATAATTTCCTCTGTATATGGCAGTAATCGTTTTAGTACAACTGAAGCTAATATCTTATATGTAGTACCGATTAGTGAGATTCTCCTGTAGTTGCCACATGTATCCTTTCTGCCTTTTTTATGTATTGGCACGATAATACAGCCACTCCATTCTTTTGGCATTATTTCTTGTTCCCAGGCTTCTTACATTAATTGGTGTATTTTAGTTCTAAGTTCATGCCCCCCTTTTTTAATCAGTTCTGCATCAATATTGTCTAGTCCCGGGGATTTGTCATTTTTTAGGGTTTCTATCGCCGTGATAATTTCTTCCAGGCTTGGCGGGGGTACTTCTATCTCGGCCGTTTGGTACTCACAATTTGCTTTATTTCCATCCGCGTCTACCTGGACCAGCATGGTGTTTTAAGGCAAATACAATCAAACAAAATGTCAGATTTTAAAACAAAAACGGATGTAGCCCAGGTGAGTATTACGAGAAATCGAAAGTCGTACATTGATTTATCAGTCTGTCCCAAACATTCTGTGAGGGATAAAAAACTGACGACGTGAAATACGAAAAAACCTTTAACACTCTTTATCTGTACCTACAATGCCAGAATATTACTATCTGAAGAAAAATTCACCGAAATGGAAATCGAGATATCAAAAGTAAAATAGGATATCATTGGAGTCAGTGAAGTAAGGCGCCATGGAGAAAATCCAACTACACTTAAATTAGGGCGTATATTTTGCAGTATAGGTAGTGAAACTGAATCAATCGGGAGACTGCAAGTCTTGCGACATGTTGTTTTACGACATACAAAAGTTAAAACATCAAAGTAATCCAGATTGTCCAGAATAAAGTGCTGAGGAACATCGTAGATGCGCCTTGGTACGTTAGAAACAACGACCTTCACCGGGACCTCAAGATGGAAGACGTCAATCAGATAATCAAGAAATTTGCAGGGAGCCATGAACAACGACCCCATCATCATGTAAACGTCGAGGCTATCCAGCTTCTCGACAATACGAACCTAGAGAGAAGGCTCAAAAAAACAAAGCCTTTTGAACTGGTATAATGAGTGAGTGAAAAGCAAAGTAAAGTGTTGTGCGAGTATGCATGCTAAATTTAATGCTAGTTATTAGAAATAATAGGAAAGATACTAGTGAGTAGACACCTAATTTTAATATTTCATTAGTAATTTAAGTCAGAAACAAATTGATAATTGGTCTTACTGATCAGATTTTAATGTAAGTACACTTCTGTGTCTTTAGTAAAAAAAAATACTAAAGTTTTAATTCAAAATATTAAGAACAATAATAGAAGTTCCATGGTTGAAATGGTACATGAAATCTATTTGAACAATTTTTTAAGCAGAAAAATTTTGTAACATTTTCTGTTTTACTTCAATTGAAGAAGGACTAATCACTTGTCAAAAAATTAACTGAATTTTGTGAATTATCTGAATATTTTATTCCAGTTTTTACATATTTTCCTTAAATTCAATTCAATTTTATATATCTGCAGCCGAATTTATTTTTATTGAAATACAGAAAAGCTTTGCGTTCATCTTTGTTATATTCTAAAGAACCTAATTTATTTTTATGAACGTCATTCGATTTTTGCAGTACATTGAAGACGATTGCTTCGTTATTTTTAGGCTATTTAAGCTGCAAGAATAAACGAATTTAAAAAAAGCAAATAAGAAAAGTGCGCAATGGAAATGTGATAATAGACGTATAAAAAGGTTTTAATAATAAACCAAAATGCTTAAAAATTATGAGAATCAATTCAATTTAATTTAATTATTATTTTAAACTTTTTGAACTTTTTTCTTTGACAGAGTATATGATGTAAGGCCTTGTTTTGCCTCTTTATTAACTGTAGGAATTAGTGACATGTGCTTAGTGTAATTATTGAACACAATATTGTTTGTGTCAATGGTCATTGCAGCCGAGACACATTAATTTAAATAAAAAAAAAAAATTTAAAAGGCGCCATCTATCAACGGTAAGTTTAAGTTATTAATTCAAGGGAAATAGATCGATTGTTTTTAAAAGGACAGTAGTAGTAATGTTGTGGTGTATAATATTTTTTACTTTATTTCTTAGTGAATATTTTTTTAGGAAGTACTAAACGATAAGGTTTTGTGAGTACTGAAACAATCTCTTAGCAGAAAGTTTGCAGTAACTATTTTTCGTCGGTTGGCTTAAAAAAAATTTGTAAAGTGTGTCGCAAATGTTTTAGCATTTTCAAGTGGATTTTTTTCCCATTTTCCTGTTTCTGTTTTTAATAGTGAGATTGTATTCTAGCCTTTTCACAGATCTACCCTGATTTATTTATGAGAGGCTTATGCAAGTACCAAATTTTCACTGATGATTGTCTGATAGGATCAAAAATGTTTTAAACATTGTAATCTGTTTGGATATTTTTCATTGTAAAAGTTAATCAAAACTGTTTTTGGGCGATTGGGTCTCTTAAACTGAAGCATTAAAAAACAAAATAAGAAAAATAATTTTTATTTTATGTATGTTTAAATAACATAGTTGATTTCAGTGTAATAAATATAAGTAAGTTGTGTTTAATCAGAACATTGAGAATTGTCTTCCATAATGCATCTGGTCGCGTACACATTTTTGAGATACTCAGCAGATTTTCTGGGTGTTCTGGTCCTGTTGGGACTGTTGAAGTCGATGGCAAAGACACCAAACTTTACTCTAAAAATATTATAAGGTAATATAGTCATAAAAATTAATAAATACAAAAAAAAAAAAATAAAATAAAAACACTACCGTTGTTAAATTGACACACATTTAAAAGATATAAATTATTGTATTAACGTATGATTTTAAAATGGTCCTTCGAACATGGATGTCATTTTTTACGTCAGAAACCATAAATTTTCAAGCAATACCAAGAATCGTTACGATTCGACTTGATAATGGTAAGTGCAACCTTGCTGAAATGTCATTAAAACAATGGTTTTTCTTAAAACCAAAATTATTCCAACACTCTAAACAATCCTACTTAAAAACAGATTTAGATAACTTACGAATAGCCGCTTAACCATTCAAAATTGTCCATGAAACTCCAGTAAGTGTAACCAATGAGATTAACCCCTTCATCCAGCGCGTCTCTCAACTTACTAAGATGGCGCTAAAAGTTTAAACAATAAGTTACATGTACGTATCATGAAGTAAGACTTATTACCTTAATATAACTAATACGCTTGTCATCTTCTAATGTTGATCCGTCATCGGGATATCCATTTTCGGTAATAATGATAGGTATATTATTATAAGTCTTGGAAACCCATTTTACAAGTTTGTATATACCTTGAGGGTAAACCTAAAATAAAAACTTTTTAGTAGATAAGGTAACATAAGGTAGGCTAGAGCTGGAATAATAAAATATATTTACAGCATATTCCCTGGTAAAAGGAAATAGGATAGATTTTTTCCAAATACGCATAAAGCACTGTTTGGATATATTATCTAAATTAGATTTAAAATTTTATGGTTTTCTTTAAATTTGTCTTTCTCAATATTATCTAAGGCACATAGACATATAGGTAAAATCGGAGATCAAACTCCATTAAAAGCAACCAAGCAGTGTACCATAAAATATTATATAAAAGTCGATAAACAATCTATAAGTATTTATCAGAGCTTTGTTTTAAAAAAGGACGTGTCTCAAATTTGGTTCAATAGTCTTTCGTAAGTGGAGAGTTTCCAGGAGAAAAAAGAGGAGGAGACCGTAAAGCCAACCTATTCAAGGCTAAAAAAGACATCAGTACATGCCTTTATTCGCAAACTTCTGTGTTCAGAAACACGTTATTGTAGAAGCGAAAGTTCAATCAGTAAATATTTGCTAAGTAATCTAAATATCCAAAAACTGTACACACTATACAGAAATGAATATTCAGCACCGGCAAAAGAATCTTACTTCAGACATATTTTCAACATCGAATACAATTATTTAGGATTTGGCAATCCTAATACAGATATGTGTTCTACATGTCTGCAACTACTAGAACAATCAGTTCAGAGTAGAAAATAAAAGTTCATAGCTTGAGGGCAAAAGCTTTCTATTTGCTGCTCAAAACAAGATTTCGCAAATGTTCGGACAGAGAACACTTTCTCAAAAATTCTAATACTATAGCATCTGCAGTGTATAACCACCTAAACAAGACGCATCCTACCAATATCACTACCATTAGACTGACCTCAGACAGCAGCGAAAGTCAAAATAAAAATTCCACTATAATAATGATTTGTTGCAAATGGTTGGTGGAACATCCTTTTATTAAAACAGTAAAACTGGTATTTCCAGTAACTGGCCACTCCTATCTTTCAGCAGATAGAGTGTTTGGAAACAGCGAAAAGGAATTTCGTAAAATAGTTACAATACTGAGTCCAAATCGGTACATCGATATCATTTCACAGCAGGCAACTGTTGTAAAAGTAGGCTAAAATTTCATCTTGTATGATTTCAAGAAGGAAGCTGAAACAATACTGAAACCTCCCGGACAGTGGGTGGAAAGTACAGTTTGCGCAGTGTAAAAGATTCTATTTAAAATGATCGAAGAGGATCGAAAATTTGTTTTTGTTCTACTTCTTGTTAAATCATGGAAATCATGCACGATGGACGGAGCCAGATCTGATCCTATACACCTGATTTGTAGAAAAAGGTATCAAAAATAGAAGAATGTATGCGTGGGCCAAAAATCTTTGCTGGCAGTTTGTATGTAGTTTTTTTAAAATTATCTACCTGCATCTTATATTTCTAGGTAACAAAATAAAAAATCAAATATAAATATACTTGTTTAAACAAAAAACAACAATAAAAACATTTATTGTTATAAAAAAACTTACTTTAAACATATTGACTATTGTATCCTCCCATTCTGGTGGTTGAAATTGAATCACTTCAGTATCAGCTGACCACGATGCTTCGTTTTTGTGTTCATCTTTATAATGTTCAATAAGTACAGACGTGTAATAGTTAATTCCAAAGTAGTCTGCTGTACCAGCAATATATGCCGATTCTTCGTCAGTAAATCCAGGATGACGGGATCCTGAGTATCCCTGGGTACTACTTCTATTACCAACTTTTTTTTCCATTTCTTGTGGATATGAGCCAAATACGATTGGATGTGCGAACCAGCCAAACTAAAGCATAAATGATTTATGTATGTCTAAAATTTATTAAATAAGATTTTGTTAACATACATTCCTCTAAGGGTTTTATTTTCACTTTTAGGTCTGCTCCTCAACAATGACATATATATCACAAATTTAAAAATCAGATGATTTGTTGCTCTGGATTATAAAAGTGATCTGGTATTTAGGAGATCATGAGTATAACACTAATAATGCTGATGATAAGTAAGGTGCCTTAAGATCATCAAGTATTTGTTAGTCGAAGAAACGACTTTTAGCAAATTTTAATAGATCAGTATTTACTTACAAGATGACAACTTAGTAATGGAACATACTCATTAACAACTACTTTTATAAATGAACCACCAAATCAACAATAATTTTATAGGTTTTATATGCCAAATAGATCACATAACAATTAAATCTAAATAAAGAAGCTGGTTGAAAGATATTGGGACCTTAAGAGAAGTTGATTTAGAGTCATATTCTAGTCAGAGCAAATCTAAGGCTAAAATTAGCTAGAGATAAAAACTACAAAACCAACAGAAGGAGTAAATATAACGACGACGCCATGAAACAAAAGAAAATAAGAAATAAATTTACTGAGAAACTGACAATACACCAAATTGTGCTACAGCAAACTGGAAAGTCAGTCGAAGAGACATGAAAGCATTTTAAAGAAGTAGTGCATTTTAAAATAGTACAACAAACAAGAGGATTTAAAGGAAGAAAAGATATAAATGGATAACTGCAGATACTTCACAACTCATAGAAGAAATAAAGAAAATTAGAGAAGAAATCTTAGAAAAGAAAGAATCAAAAAACAAGAGGTCACTTGAAAGGATACGCAATGTAAAAGGAGACAAAGTAAAGAAACAAGCCAGAAAAGATAAAAGAAACTAAAGAAATGAGTCGCTAGAAATATCAGAAAAAGTAGGGCAAGAAAACAACCTACAAAAACAATACACAATTATACAAAACCTAACAGGAAGAGCACAAAGACAAATACAAGGAATACAGGATAAACAAGAAATCATAAAAAAAATGGGTAGGAAATAACAAAAAGATGGAAGTAATAGTTTAAAGAAATTTATACTTAACATGAAATAAAACAAGTCATATGTAGAAAACAAACACCAGACACTAGAAGTGAATATTGGAAAAATTACAAAGAAAAAAATTGGAAATAATTTTATACTTCTAAAAAATAGCCTTATATTTATTAATTGACTTAATAAAAGCAAATACTGAGTAACCAATAAAAATGTTACATAAATGTTTGAGAAAAATTTAGAATGGCAAAGAATTACCAGAGTAGTAACAGAAGAGACTGTTAATATAGATATCCAAAAAAGTTCATTTAAGTAGATGCAATAATTGGCCAGCAATAACAATACTAAACGCCACATTCAAAGTGTTGGTAAAATCATATTTGAAAGACTGAAGCCGAAACTACATAAGAAACTAAGAAGCAACCAAGCAGAGTTTCGTGCCAAATGCTCTACCAATGATCACATTTTGTAGTTTTAGCATTAACCTGGAACAAACAAATAAATAGGAAAACATTTAGATTTTAGCCTTAGCGAATTGAAAAGGTCTTTAACTGGGTAATATATATATATGGGATATCAAACAAAATCAACTTAATCAAACTTTTTTGTTAGTGAAAAGTAATTGATTATTAAAAATGCATCAGATGGAACTTAATCAAACAGTTAGATCTTGAATAAGCAGCTGATTATCTGCCTCCTCACAACACTGAAATCATATGCAACTGATTTCCATGGTCCCACATACTAACGATGAGTCGCCGAACTGGGCCTAATCCAGAGCGGGGGCTCGGCAATCGAGAAATCAATACATTTCGATGATAAGTCAGTAGAGAGGTTGATTGAGACTATAGCACCACACTATGTTCGGCATAGCTCAGAATTGTTTATCCAAATGTAATTTTGGATATTTGCCAATCTCAAAATCTCAGAGGCTGCGTTCATTTCCGTTACTTACTTGAATCATATACAAATAAAAATTAACAAGTTGACACAGTACTTAAGGCAAAATTTAAAAAAATATTAACCACCTAAACAATAAAATAATGATAAAGGATAAGAAAGTAGAAGACGTTCACATGTTGGGATCAATTACAGAAGGGAGATGAAGGAAAGAAGGAAGGGGGTGTAAAAATTTTTCTTCTTTTGGTGTCTATTCATTTCGAATGATGTTGGCGATCATTCTGGCTATAATTATTTTATTAACTGATGCTTTAAATAGATAAGTTGTTGTTGTGGAGAACCATTTTCTCAGGTTTTTAAATATGATAGTCATCTTCTCCCAATTCATTGCTTTTCGAATACTTGGCCTTGAAGGATTATTTTCAGTAATCTGTATTTAGTTCCATTTCTCATTATGAGTCAGAGATATTCTAATTTTCTCTTTTTAATCGTATACACCACTTCTCTTTTTTCCCCATTCTTTGAAGTAGAATATCGTTTATCTTGTCCGTCCATTATATCCTTGGGATTCTTCTGTATAGCCACATCTCAAAGGCTTCAAGTTTTTTCTCCATCGTTTCAGGGACTATCTAGGACTTAAGTCCGTAGTATAATATCGAGAAGATATAACATCGTAGGAACCTTACATTTATCTTTATATTAAGGTTGTGGCTTTTAAAGAGTTTGACCATGTTGTTGAATGCACTTCTAGCCTTATCTATTCTACATTTTACTTTTTGTGAGTGATACTATTGTTCGTTTACTATTGTTCCAAGATAGGTAAACTGTTTTACTCAGACCACTGGTGTATTCTTGATAAACAGTTGGACGTCTCTAATTTTATTTTTACTGAAGACCATAAATTAGGTTTTTTTAGTTTTTAAAACTTAATTTATGGGTGTAAAAATGACATAAGTTAAAAAGTCGCAACGCGCATTTAATGCTTTAAATAAAATTTGGTAGCGAGTGAAATATTGAACAAAATTTTAATTCTTAATAGCTACATAAAAAGTATACTACTCTATGCAGCAGAAACATGGAATCAGAATGAAACTATAACTTAAAAGATACGAACTTTTGTAAACAAATGTTTAAGAAAAGTTATGAATAACTCGCTTAACATAATAACTATTACAGGACTGTAGAAGAGAACAAGAGGAGTGCACAAAAGGTGGGAGGATAAAGTGGCAACAGACACGCAAAACTTGCTTGACGTGAGAACCTAGAGAAGATCGGCGCTTGATCAGCAAGATTGGAGGCATAGTTTGAAGGAGGCCGAGGCTCGATTTGTACTGTAGCGCCATTGAAGAGAGAGAGAAGAGAACAAAGGAAAATAATATAATCAAGGAAAAAATGGAAACAAGTTGCCCATACTTTGAGGATAAATTAAAAAAACCTATCGATATAAACACTTAAATTCCAACCTGAGGGAAAAAGAAAGAGAGGCAAACCAGACAACAGCTGAAAAATAATTTGAAATAAAAAAACACAAAAAAAATTGGATTTAAATGAAGTGAAGTCAAAAACAGAGAAAAATATAGAAAAGAATGGAAGAAACTACTACAGAATTTATACAGAGAATGAACAAGAAAGTAACTGCGCTAATCCGACCAGCCAGCCATTTTACACCTTTGACCAAGAAACGCACAGGCAACTAATATTCCACAAAAAAGATGGCTCTAGGGAGAAGAGCCCAAGGAAGGCATTATCATCGTAAACGAATATAGCATTTAAGCCTTCCTTCTCTACATATATATGGGAGGACGATTGCTTTTGAAATTACCTTAAGGCTACTACAGTCTTAGCATCATTGTTATGGTGATGGTGCCATCTTCCACCGGATTTTAGCAATCATTAGAAATTTTTTCTGGTTTTACAGAGGTTTTTTTGACCATAATGCTCTTTGTCTGCAACTCGATTTGCTTCTTTTTATTTTACTATCAGTACATAGTAATTGTTTACTCTATTTGATTTTTTCTAACAAGTCTTGTAAGTCATGCAAGGTGCTAGCCATCGGTGTACCGTGTATTATTAATTATTCTCCTATTTACATAGATTACCGTGTTATATGTGGTTCAAGTTTCGTTGAAAATGTACTTGCAGAACATATTAAATAGCAGTGTAAATTCAATGCATTTCTGTTTAAATCGTCTTTAAATTTTTATTTTTGGTCTGTTCAGACAATTAATTATCCATATTTATAGGCGTTCTTATCTTATAAAGCTTTTTTTTATTCTGATTTTCCAATATTTCATTCGATGATCATACTTTACTTTATCAAACGTCTTTTGGTGGACATCCATACCCCTTTGGATTAATATATTGACGGCGAATTGAGTGTCACTAATGTCAACATCTAGTTTTTTATACATTAGCTTGTGGATTAATCGTAGGTAAATACACTTTGAAGATATTAGACAAAACATACTACCAGATAAATTCCAAATAAGGATATCAAAAAAAGAAGTGAAAAGCAGTATAAATTCTTAAAAATAGAAAAACTCTTGGATCAGATATATAGATATATATACAAACACCTATAAATGAATAATATAAAAGTAACAAGTTTTACGAAAAATTGACAAAACTATTTTAATTATGGTTCAATAATAGAGAAATACTATCTGATTAAGAATTTTTTTTAGTATTTAACTTTTCATTCTCTTCAATAATCTTCTTTCTTCTTTCTACCTATCTATAAGTTAAGATCAGTCTGTATATTTTTTTAAATTTGTTTTAAAATCAACATCTAAAGAAACGGTACCTTTATAATTAGACAAGTCAGTTGCAGGTAAAATATACAAAACATAATGCAGCTAAAATATTGTAAATATACAAAACCTGTAACTATAAAAACTGTCAAATATATATTTTGATTGATTGCTTACAGTGAACAGCATAAGCCTATTAGCAGCTTCGATGTCCTCCGGCTTGTCAGTTTTGGGGTCATTCCAAGCAGTAACCAAAGATATTCCTATCAAACCTGTAGTAACAAACTTTGTATAAGTTTAAATTTATATAATAGTTATTTATACACCAAGAGTGTTATTATGATGATTACGTCCAGAGAGTAACATAATCCAGCCAGAGGGCCTTTGACCCCCGAGGAATGGATGTTGCTCGATAAGCATAATCATCCGGTAACACCAGAGGTACATTCAAGATTTTATTTTTCACTTCACATAATATAAAAACTAAAAGTAGGACGTGTTTACTTTTTATTTTACTGCACTTACAGAATATCATGTGCATATTTCGAGTAGGCTATAACAAAAATAGTATTTAAAGTAGTCTATGACAGGAGAGAGAAGGATCTCATGGTTGCGTAACTTAAGGGAATGGTAAGGAGTCACATCAATAGAACTATTCAGAGCGGCAGCATCTAAGATCAGAATAGCCATGAGGATTGCCAACCTTCGTCGCGGAGAAGACACGTAAAGAAAAAAGAAGAAGACAGTTGTTGATATTTTAACGTTTTTTAATTATATTATGTAGTTATCAGTTGCATTTATATTCAGTTGAAAAAGATCTGAGGATGATTTAATAGCTGTACTTGCTCAAAAGGCAGAATTAAAGATCTTCAAAGGTCTACATCACAGACAATCGACAAAATCTACAACGTCAACTACACAGTGAAGACTCAACAAGAGAAGAAGTGTCAAATGCCATCCTAAAACTCAAAGGCATCAGGAATCGATGGGTCTGTTCGGAAATGTATAAAAAAGGTGGTGATCAACTTTTTACAGCAATCCATAAACTAATGGTACTTATATGGCAGAATGAATTGGTACCAGAAGAGAGGCTAAAGGAAATAATATGTCCGTTGCATAAAAAGGGTGACCACTTGGAGTTTAAGAACTATATAGAGGCATTACCCTGTTAGCATCTGCGTATAAAATTTTCGGCAATGCCTTGTTTGCAAGACTTATACATTTTACAAAGGATATTGCTGGTCAATATCAATGCATATTTACTGCTGGAAAGTCAACTACACATCAAACATAAGTACATAGGCAGATTCTAGAAAAGTCACTATAATAGACAGTGTGAAAAGAACTGCATTATATAATGGAATGATAGACTTTGGGATCCCACCTAAGTTAGTTAAGTTGACCCAACTAACAATGCAAAATGTACGCTCATCCGTTAGAATTGAAGGAGAAAACTCTACGTTCTTTGACATTAATAATGGTCTATGACAGGTGGACGCGCTGTCGTGTCTCCTTTGTATTATTGCCTTGGGAAAGACAATCAGACAATTAAATATTACAATGAATGGAACTATTTTCAATAGATCGATACAAATTCTCGCATTCGTTGAGGAGATAGTTAGAGTGGGCAGAAGTATGAGAGACGTGGTGCTTGCGGACGCGACAAGTAAATTAAGACTTGGGATAAACGAAGAAAAAACCAAATATATGTTGGTTTCCAAAAACCCACGAAATATAAACTTATTTCCAATTAAAATTTTGTTTATTTTCGATAACATAATTAGAACTCGACTTTATTAATGTTAAATAAATAAACTATTTTACCTTTTTTCGTTGGGTTGTAGTTCTCCTTATATTTATGAAAGACCTTAGCATGGGCTCTGATAACATTATGAGCACAAAGGTACTCTCCAATCCCGCTAGTTTTTCTTCCAGGCGCCACCACACCAATCCCGTAACCCATAATACACATTAATACGGGCTCATTAAAAGTTGTCCAATACTGCACGTCTTCTCCAAAATTTTTAAAACACACTTCGGCGTATTCCACGTATCGGTCGACTACCCACTCGTTCAACCAACCTCCTATTTCTTCTATCGGTTGTGGGGTATCGAAGTGGAGTAATGTTACAATAGGTATAATGTTATTGGCTTTGAGTTCCTTGAGAAGACTTTTATAATAGTTGATACCTGCTTGGTTTATTTTGTTGATGTATCCTTAAATAAACAAAAAGATGCTTTTACTAGAATTTCAAAAAAATAGGTAAAAGAGAATTTTAATTAATGGGTTAAAAAAAAATGGAAGAGACATTAACATTTTTCTGAAAGAGCAACTTCCTGAAAAAGAGTGTTTGGTAGCACCATAAACAGAAGCAAAAGTAGATGGTCTGAAGCATTGGGGCGGGGTGAAGTAATTCGTATTTACACAAATTAATCCTTCTCACTGCAATGAATTGTATCACCCTAATGTAATTTTTAAGAGGTTGTCAGGCTTGGTTAAACTATGGCTTAGAACAAAAGTAGATAAGGTTAGAATATCCAGTCTCTGGTAAGAGAGAAACATAAAGGAGAATATCTATCTAAAAAAAACCTAATCCATTACTTAACTTATCTATTTCTTTTACAGTTTTTTTCGTATTGAAGACATTTTTTTTTAAATTTATTTTTTACTTCCTTACATTTGCAGTTTGCTGATTGATTTGTTTTTATTAGTTTATTTATTAGTTTATTCTCTTTCCCATTTCCTCTATTTTATTGTAATACTTTTTACTCATCTGAGAAATTTTATTTTTACACAAGTTGTGTTATATTTTGTGTTCTTTTGGTTTAACGTTAAGTGAATTTTTTAATGCTGAAACATGTGATTTTGTGAATAATATCTCAACAAGAACAAATTGTGTTGTTTTTATGAGTATTTACTAAACTTCTTGTTGACCATAACTTCTTGTTGCGGCCTCTACCGGAGCTATAAAAAGCATCTACTCTTGGAAAATAAATAACGCCGTTGGCTTTGTCATCTGGTAATATGGCAACTTACTTTTACAGAATGTGGTTAAGAACACAGACCTTGGCTTTGTACTGCAAGGGTAGGAGATAACTATTTCTACAGCTGCTTTTTTTGGCCTAGTCTCCTACTCGATAAGTTTACTAACTTCCTGGATCGACTAACTGAGAAAAGAAGAACTTTCCCATGCTCTTTTAGCTTGGGCAGCGGATTAGAGTAGTAAGAAAACCAATGCTTGAGATAAAGGGTTACTAGAGATCTTGGTCATACTAGATGTGGTCTTGATTAACAACGCTGATTAACCAACACTTACTAGAAGCCAGTTCTATCGTGGATCTCACTTTCGTCAGCACTTGCCTAGTTAAGGGGAACTGTTTCTGAAAGATGTTGGATATTTACACAGCCAGTGATTATAATCCGGTACTGTTGGCAATCAGCTGATGAAAAGAGTCGTGGAAGCCTCAGATCGTAAAAACGCTCACGCTTCTCAGCGTAACTGGAGATAAAAAAACTCTTCAAATCTGGTGACAGTAAAAAATACGCAGAAATCTAATAAAGTAATCAAAGTAAGCAGAATTCAAAGATACATGGAGCTTATCAATGAGTAGAAGAATGATCTGTAGAGCAGGCTATATAAGATGGACATGATTTACCTGAAAAGCCAGTCAATGTCAACTCCCGCATGATCTCAACTTCTAGAAAGGATCTTGGTTAGGTTGTATCCTTAACAAGACTTTTATTAACCAAGAAAAGAGCTAAAGAATTAGCATCGATCATGTAAGATTAACTAATGAAGGAATGTAATTGAATAGGTAATAATAAAGATTTGAGCCTAGATATAATCTTAAACATCGCTTTAAAAGCAGCTATCACAGAATCACCAGCAATGTTCCTCGTCTATATTATATGCTCCAATGAGGGGTACTATCCCGCAAATATGGAATCATAAAAAACTATTACTTTTTCCACAAGGGAAAAACCCATCACATAAACTATCATCTTATCATCCGTGTGTCCGCTGGATACAGCCAACGACATATTGGAGCAAACAGTCTATTAAAGAATTAAGGTAGCAGTTAAACCCCTCCCTAACAGCAATTAGTATAGTTCTAAGAAAAGGACAGTCTAGAACACTAGATGCGCAGATGAGTACGAAAAAATACAGTCTGGTATCGGCAACTCTAAAGAGGATAGTGACTAGCTACTTCACTAATCGACTTTTAAAGTATGTCATAAAGTCCGGTCCGAGCAATATAAAATTAGTGTAGGAGTACTACAGGGCTCCGAGCTAGGCCTTCTATTGCATGGCCAGACTGAGGAATGGCTAAACGTTTAGCATATACCGATGGCTGTGGTGGTCGTCATAAGGCACCTTGATGTGGATGAATTCAGTCAATTTACAACAAGTGAACCACAAAACTGATGGAAACCTAAACGCTGAGCATTGGAGAATATGAAATAACATTATAACTTTTCCATCGTTACTTGGGACTGATGATTACTGTCTGACTCATGGAGATAGAAAATGTCGTGCTAATGCGTCAGTATTAAGGGCAGCCTTATTACGGCCAATGTCGAATGTAGGTGGCACAAAAACAAAGCAAGAGGACATTACTGACGTCAGCGGTCATGCCAGTATTGACATACAAAATATACATTTAGGTTGATACTCTCGAAACACAGAAATTACACTGGAAGGTCGCAGTATATGTTCTGTGGGCTTTAAGAGTTAAAAGCGTATTCCGCGCAGTATCTAAGGATGCTATATACATCATAGATGGGATGCTATCAATTGGAGTGCAAGTTTAAGAAAAGAAAACTTTTATTGGCGAAGAGATTCAACTACAACTAAATTATGCCTTAATCAGGATAAGTGAACGGCAAACAGCATGCGCCGATAAAAAATGCAGTTGGTGTTTGCAGCAACTATAAGTGAATGTTTGGCTGAATCGCAAACATCGCGAGGTCAACTGTTATCTGACGCAGATATTCTCAGGATATAGACGCTTTCGAGTAAATAAAGAACGAAATTAATCAAAGGAAACAAATATTTTTATAGATATAAATAAAGGAAATTTGAGGTTACATAAAATAAATGATTCATCCTAAAAAAGTATTTACTAATAAACCATAAAAACTGCTGATGCATCAAAACTTTCAGATCAACTCTTTTTCGTTGTTTTTATAAGGGATAAAGTTTATTGCTAACATAACCAAAAAGTTGAGAGCATAAGAATTATGTTATTTATTATTATGAGCAACATACCTAAAATAAAATAAAATAATTGATTTGCTTTCCTTAATTAAACAACCGCTTTTTGCTTCACCTGTATATTATATATCTTCTGCTTACCTGTTGGAAGAATTCTTGCCCACGATATAGAAAATCTATAATGCTTAACTCCTAAATATTTTAATAGGGCTACATCTTCTTTTATTTTATGGTAAGAATCGCAAGCTACGTCGCCTGTGTCGCCATTATATACGGGAGATGGGACTTGGTGAGCAAAATGGTCCCAGTTAGTTTCTCCTTTACCATCTTCATTCCACGCACCTAGAATTTACGATGTAAAAAAGCGTATGAATGAATGAATATTGATTCAAAGGAATTTATTCCTTTATATAAAGGAAAGACACTTATTGTAATAATTGTTTACTCCTGAAAAAAACAAACTAACTCCATAAGGGTATTAATAAAATTGTTTATCAAATTTATGCTACGATAAGATTGATTACAGTTTTTATAGTTTTCAATCTTGTCTCCGATAAAATAAAAATATCAAATATTTAGGTAGGGAAAAGATTAGAAATATTAAAAAAAATTATTCAAGTAATAAAAAAACAGCGAGAAAAACAAAAATGAGAAATTGCACAGTTTGTTATTATGTAGAAGTTACAGGGAAGCCAACATATTGGTCAACTGTTCCTAACAATATTTTAGATCTAACAGATTTTATAACCAAAAATATTTCTATGAGTAATCAATAAATTGAGGATACATGGAGTATGAGCTCATATCATTCTGATAATACAAAAGGAAACTTCATTTAGACTAAATAATAAAAGAACTGATTGGCAAAGTTTTAGATTTTAGCTTGAAAATTTTACTAATCTGTCATATCCACTACGAACAAGAGAACAGTTAGAGTTAAATAATAATTAGACTAAAAGGCAACAATCATATTCAAAAAAAAAAGAAAACTAATTTCGAAAAGACCAAAGCTTACATGTAGATGGTAGCAGTCCAAACCCCGCAGAAAAAAATTATATTCAACAGCAGAGGTAATAAATCAAATAGGAGTCCAACGGATCAAATATGAGCCAATTTGTAATTATCTTAGTAAAATGGCAGGTAATAACAGTACTGATTCATTCTTTTTAAATGCTACAAAACGTCTTTAACCACCAGTACTAAAGAATTCACCTATCAGGAAAAGTAACTGGAGTTGCTCTTGTAATATTAAGCAGAAAGTCATAATTGAACCTACACATATGTTTATTCTACATTTAGGTTAGAATATATTTGTGCGATATGAAAGCAGAAGTTATTATGGGTCTGAAACCTTGCAAACCTCCATCCTAAGCAACATCTGATATACCAATCTTTTTACTATTAACTGTTTCAAAATTATATTAAAAATACTACAAAAGACATTACAGAGAAAAAAAATAATACCAACTCACCAGTTTGGATTCACGGACCTCAACTATTGATAAGGTCCATCAAATAATTGACAAGAAAGACAGAAGAGCCAATAAAAGAGAAAAAATATACTTTACCATTATCCTGGATATTGCACAAGCATTTACCAAGGTATAGTACAAAGGGCTTATGCACAAATTACAATGAACATTACCAATACAATTATCACTGAGATAAAAATAAGCATAATCAATGTCAACCAAGGACTGAATCAATTTTTATTTCTGGGTACCCTCACAATAAGCAATTAGAAAAGTCACACCATCACCATATGTCTGGAGTTGTTCTGAAGAAGTTAACATTACAGGTACAAGGAGCGGGAGGTCGAAAAAGAACATCAACAAGATATGTCAAACATATCACAAAAGAAAACATAGCTCCATTAAACCATTGCTTAAAGGTTGCAGAAGATATGAAAAAATAAAAACAAATCACTCAAAATGATTGATAATTCAAGATGACGTGATGTTCGAATTGGACAACCGATTACGAAGAAGAAGATTTTTTTTATTTAATTAATGGATTTGGATAACTTGATCCATTCAGCCACGATAATGTATTTGACTACTTGAATTTGTTATTGATGTATTGACCTATTGCAATTATTAACAAAATAGTACTTTGCCTAAAAGTAAATTAAAAATAGAATGTAAACATCAATATCACAAGAATCAGTAGATTGACAAAAAACCATACTTTCATTCGTTACATTCAGGGCCCTAATCAACTTAAAGTGAATATTTAGTACCAACAAGGGATTACATATTATAGGGATACTTTTCACGCTAAGGTGCCTTTCATAGGGACTTTATTAAAACACAAGACAGGCAACGGCTAGGAGGTAAATATATTACATAAGGATAGACAAAGAAAACAAAGCTAGATTTATATATTCACATTACACATTCCATCCTAAATTTTGCTTTTAGTCCTTTGTAAATATTCCAAAAAAATTTGGTTAAGCCTAATATTATGATGAGAGATATATACAATAGAAGATTGACACTAAGAAAGAGGTATTTGTTCTTTTATCAGATTTTCCAATAGATACTTAATAGCAGCATCATTCTATATGCACCCGAACATCCAATGATTGATATCGTCATTGTTACCATTAAAATCGCAAAATTTTGTTTCACTTAAATTAAATCTATGAAGATAGGCTTTTACAGTAGCATGATAAACAAGGCATCTAACAAACATTGAATACACTCTTCTATTGCGATGACTACTTGCAGCAAAAGGCGCATTAGGTAAAACTGGGTGAATTTTTGTATAAATGTTACTTCTGACAGAGAAGAAGATATAAATAAAAATTTAGTATTTATTACCATAAAATCAAAAAAATTCAAAAAATTCTTTATAAAAGGCACACATATTTAAAAAAAAGACCATTTCGGTCTACATTACAGAACGTTTGGGGAATAACAAGTCCATCATCACTGTTGTTACCAGTTATACATAGGTGAAGCTACTAAATATGTGGGTGCAAACACTTTAAACGGTATTCATGTATACCTGGTAAGAGTACTAATGATGAACTCTAAAAACGCTATGTAATGTAGCCCAAAAGGGTCTTTTTATCTACAGGAAATCGATTTTCTTTTAAACATAGAAATGGTTTATACTCCTAATTTTTGTAATTTTAACTGTGTTTTTACCTATTTTTCATCTTCAGATGTTCAATGGTAATTTTTAAAACTAAAAAATAATATCTTACCTTCAATTTGATATGCCGCGGTACTCACTCCGAACATAAAATCCTTTGGAAATCGTTTTTTGTTAAGTACAATATCATCACCGGCACTAAAAAATCGATTTATGATTAAGATAAATTATTATAACAAACCAGAGTTAACGCTTAGTTCTCAATTGGTATATCCGACTGAAACACTAATAAAAAATGGAATAGTTTGAGATAAACAATTTAAGGATTAAATAAAATGAATAAAACTAATAGTATCTAGCGAATAAAAATATAAATAAAAATATTAATATTATGATACTTACGCAATGCCAACCAGTAAAGAGGCCAGTAAAATATATTTGAAACCCATGGTTGTACTTAATCAAGTACGAATATTTCGTGCATTTATATAGAAGTTAGTTTAATCGTTTTCTCACAATTGGAAAGATATATTGATCATTAAAATAAAATTTATGCATACAATACAGGGAATAATATGTAATAATAATTTTTTGTTCAATTTATTACATTGTATCGGTTGATTTATTAAAAAAATTCATATTGTTATCGCTGTTTATTGTATTTTTGTTAGAACTTTTATAGAAATTGGCACATTTTGTCTTTGTTTGCTTTATTCCAAAAATTAGATATTTTTTGACATCCTGGATGTGTCCTACAAAAATAAGAATATTACCTCATTGATTGAACCGATGTTGAGTTCTGGTCTTTATTCTCGTCTTTATTTCTCGTCGTCTAATTCCATCGAGTTTCGGGGAATAGGTCTTGCAAAAACGTTTTTCTTAGCTATATCCAGAAGTCCTGTCCACTTTAGGCATCAAATTTTTATTGTGATACCTACATATTATAATACGACTTCAGGTTTATTGACACTAATCTTTTTCTGATTATTTTTCTTTCTAATATTAATAAGAACTACCAATAATTCCAAATCCTGTTAGAGATAGATTAAATTAACAATTAGAGCGCCTTCAAGAGCAACAAACAGGATATAGAAGAAGAATGGCAGACGATACAGACAGCCATGTCGGAAGCAAATAAAAGTGTATAGAAACAGAGCATATAAAAAGACGGCAAGACTGGTTCGATAAATAATGTAGGAATGCTTTGGCAAGAAGAAACAGGGCCAAACTACAAAGAGATAAAGAAAATACACAAAATACGATTAAAAACTATGTGGCAAGAAGCAGGGAAGTGAAAAGAATTTGAAGAAAAAATGGAAGAGAGAACAGCTAGAAAAACGATTTAAAAACATATAGAAGAAGCATATATAAACAAAGAGGCAAAGAATTTTTACCAAGAAATTAAGAAATCCAGAGAAACTAAGAAAAATTATCCACAGTATTGCAGAAACAAAGGAGGCTTATTTCTGGGTGAAAAAACAGAACAATTAAATAGATGGGCGGAATATTTCAAATATTCAAAGATCTATTTAATACAGACCAACAAGAGAAACTTGAGGGAAATGAGAATTGGCAAGAAGATGAAGATGGTTCATGCGAGGAACCAAGATTCAATAAAGTCAAGGAAATAAAAAAAGACCTAAAAAATATCAAAACTGCAGAAGAAAGTAATATCCCAGTTGGGATTTTTAGGGAAGGTGGCCAAAGATTAAAGGAGAGAATATTTCACTTGGCACTAATAATTTGGTAAAAGGAAGATATGGGAAAACAATGGAAAAGCGCTCTTGTTTGTACTATCTATAAAAAAAGAGACAAAATGAAGTGCGAAAACTATAGAGGTATAGCAGTAGTCTATAAAATACATTATTAGGAAAAGATTAATAAAATGATAACATAGTGATTGGAGAATACCAGGGAGATTTTAGACTAGAAAGAACTACTGATTAAATAACTATGTTAAAATTAATACAAAATAATAGCTACGAACAAAACTTAGGATATGCTATTTATCGATTTTAAATAAGCATATAATTCCCTAAATCGAACGATGCTTTATGAGGGTATGAGAACATTAAAAATACCAGAAAAGCTTATAAGGCTAGTAAGAATGACGCTTAGGAACACTATAAATAGGGTACCAATAAAATGAAGGAAGCTTTTCAAGACAGTTCACAGTAGAGGTTTAAAACAAAGAGATCCGGAAACGAATTTATTCAATCTAGTGTTAGAACAAATGGTAAAAAGATTCACATTACACAGACTTTTCCCCTGATATTCGTCGGAGTATTGTAATCTTCGTTATTTCTAGTAGTCGTCGCGTTTTAGATGTGTCTTTTCTTCGCCGTGTATGTTAATATAGGTCTAATTGCTGCTTTATAGATTCTTGTTTTTGTGTCTTGTCTTAGGTGTTTGTTCTTCCTGATTGTATCATTACGAGATCCCGCCGTTTTACTTGCTTTTAAGTTTTGTTGTCGTACTTCTTCTTCAACATCTCTGTAACTAGTTATATCTATTCCCAGATATCTAAACCTTGCTTTCTGCTTTACTACTTTCCCCTCAATTTCGATTTTACATCGTAGTGGGTATTTAGATGTATTTATGTATGTATTTCTTGGTTGTTGTTTTGAAAATGTGTGTTAATCTTTGGAGCTCGTCTTCTCTGTCTGGCAATTAATACGGCGTCGTCTACATAACATAATATTTGGATTTCTTTGTTCCCCATTCTGTAACCATGACCTTTACGTACTGCTTATATTATTTCGTCCATTAATATATTAAAGAGAAGTGGGCTTAACAAATCATTCTGCCTGACTCCGCTTTGTACTGGTATATACTGTGTTAGTTTTCCATTTATCTTTGTCTTTATTTGATTATGGAAGTAAATATTTTCGATGGTTTGTAAAATATTGACTGGTATGTTTCTTTTATATAGTAGATGTAAGATGTCTTCGACTTGGATAGCCTTTTCTGTAATTTGTCTTACAAGTACATATACTTGTATTACAAGTACCAATTTGTCTTACAAGAAGTACAAATACGGCGTCTACGCAGAATCTTCCGGATATAAATCATTGTTGTTCATCTGATATTGTAGCATTTTATTTTGAAGTCCCCTCGTATATGTGTTAATTGAAATCCCCTTATATATGCATTATAATAACGAAAAATTTTTCCAATGTTTCTTAGTTCGTAACCTTCAATTTAAAACCAATATAATCTTTCGTTCTTTTTAGGTCGCCGCCGTCGATAATAAATTCTTCGATATTTCTTTGTTCAAACCGCCCAATATTGCGTTTTCAAATTAATTTACGTCTTAATTTCCGTTGTGTTTAGTTTATACCCTAAGTGCTTTGTTTGTCTAACTTATGCGAGCAATTTTTAAAGATAATTTCGTCACTTTCGTTGGAGCCGCGGTGAAGAGCGGTGATCTCCAGTGGTCCAGCGTCATGTCCAAATTCACGTTGAATTTGTAGTTTTCTGTTTTTGTCCCTGTTTAGGAAAATCTTCGTCTTACGTTATGGAAATCAATTTTAGTAGCAGTTAATCGTCTAATTCCACCTGTTCCGGTTGTTTAAGAGGCAGAGTCATAAGTTTTGTGCTCAGTGCCGGCTTCGGCCTCAAATGGTCGATCCAATTTGCAGTGTGAGATCCAGTCCCTTTTGTTCGTGCGTTCGTGTCCAGGATTCAACTCCAGTTTCCAACCTCAGGAAACATTTTTTTGTATAAATTTAAAGTAAAGCAGACATTTTTTTAAAAAAGTAATAATTGCTTTCATACAAAAAAGAATTTGTAATATTTAAAGTAGTAAATTTTATGGTTTGACTTTAGCTGTCAATTTATTTATTCAGTTTTGTTTTAAATTTAATGTTAATTTATGACAGTCCGTTTTAGCATTTTTGATTTGTTTTGTTTTTTTTTTTTAAGAAAGGTTAACTTTCATGTAAATTTTGTAAGTTTTTGTAGTATCTCCAACTCCTGGAAATTGTAAACAGATGATACATGTAAGTTTTTTTTGTATTTTTGTATTTTGCAGCTATTGTTATAATATTTTGTATTGTATTTTTTGAGCATTCTTGTGTTCTCTATGTTTTGTAACTGTTTGTGGTGACACAAAAATAAATGTTAAATTTTGTTTCTTAACATTTGTTTATTTTTTTTAACTAACCCTTTTATTTGAATTTCCATTTGGAAAAGATATGTTTTTTTATGTTTAATAATTATATCTCCAGTTACAACTAGCTGGTTGTAATAGGTATAATTAGGCACCTCAAGTGGCGCCCTATATTAAATTTCTTGAGGTGTTTCCGGTTTATTTTCATTCTGTTTGTCCAAAGAGATTTATGACCCTTTAGTTCATTTTCTGTAGTTGCCCCAATCCAAACCCCCTTGATATTTACTTATCCATGACCCCAGCTCTCCAACTAACCCCTGAGTGCCCGTTCGCACAAGTAGCGTTTATTTTGCTTACCCTATCTTCGCCCCAAGAATTTCTATCTCCCATCTTCTACCCCTAATAGTAATACCCCTATGGTAGGCAAAATACTATAGTTACAATATAGTTGTTAGTTTATTGACTTTTTGATTAGGACTTTTGTGGTAAGCTCAAGTGCTGTGTTCAGTAGATTTATACCTTTATAATTGTTGGGGTCTTCTTTATCTCATTTCTTGAACATTGGTATCATTTTGCTGTTTGGTCCACGCAAATTGAACGCAAAGAAAACAATCTAAAACCGGCTTTGTACTAGATACCGTAGGTGAACTGTTAAAAGGTTATGTCAATGACTTAGCTTTATTAACACAAATAATCCACAACCACAAACACAAGTAATCAAATCCACACCAACCCATAAGCTGTATCTGTTGACTGACATTTTACCACAATACCATCGCCGACTAAATCTACATAACTATATTGAAGATGAACCAAAAGTTGACTGCGGTTCAGAAAATCTCCCTTAAAAACCGCAGAAACGGCAGCAGCCATTGGATTTGTACATAAACAATCTTAATGTTTGCTTATTAATTAGATTCGCCCTACCTAAAACACTTTTTCTTCTTTTTATGTAGACATGACTCTGCCTGTTTTTCAATGTACCTCCAGTTGTCGTTCAATCGTTTTCTTGATCTTTCTACTGATCCGTTTCCTATTGATGTACCGTCTCTTGCCTTTTTTACTACTCTTTTTGTTGTCATTCGGCTTATATAATCGTTTCATTCTACTCTTCTATTTGTTACCCAGTTCTTTATGTTCTCCACCTTGCATATACATCGTATATCTGCACTTTTAGTTTTGTTCCATAGTGTCTTACCATCAATTTTTCTAAGTGTTTTTATATCTGCTGTTTCTAACATCCTTTTTGTCCTCTCTGTGTCAGGTCGTGTTGCTGCCGCGTATGTCATTATGGTCTGATGACTGTTTTGTAAATTCTGCCTTTCATTTCTTTCCCAATATTGTTATTTCTCCATATTGTTTAATTCAGGCAAACTGCAACAGTGTTTGCTCTATTCACTTGTTCTTCCACTTCAGTATTAAGCTTTCAAGCTAATTTTAAACAAGCAATTATTTTACTTGTACAAAATTATCCTATTGTTTTAGTGTATTTATATGGCAATCAGCTGTAAAAGTTGAAGATAAGCAGTTTTTGTGTAATATAGATATTCACAATTTGTTCACCTGTTGTAAAGCAATCTGGTTTATGAACAATTCCTTTTTTTTGTATCTTTATTACACATATTTTAATTTGTAACTATTAGCGATTTATATAATCTTCTGTATTTATATATAATTTGTTTATTGATTTTATTGGGGTTATACTTCTATACGAATGGTCGGCGTTAGAAATTTGCATGAGAGTGAATCTGTGAAACCATTACATATGTAAGATAATGAGTAAGAGAGAGACAGAAGATATATTTTCTTTCTCTTCCTCTCTCGAGAATAAAAATGTTCCTTTTGTATATATATTTAATATTATATATTATATTATATATAAAATTGTATATTTATAAATATATATAATATTATTATATATAATATAATATGTATTAATATTATTATTTATGTGATATGTTTTGTATTATTTAAAATTAAACGTTTATAATTATTTTAGGCTTTTGTATTTAAAATAATTACTGTTTTACCGAGAACTGTCAATTTTGAAATCCTTTAGTGTCATGTCTAATTGGCAAATCCTTTACGTGTTTGGTTCATACGCTGGTGGTTGTGAGTTCGAATCCCAATATAAATTTACTTTTTTATTTTTGAAATATTTAAAAATCCCACGTTCATTTTATTAAATATATATGTAATATACGCAAAAATGCTAAATTTTAAAATAGAATGAAAATTTACAAAATATTCCGAGTTGTTGGTTTTTGAAGTTATACTTTTATACGCGCGTTCGACTTTGGAAATTTGCACGGGAGTGAATAGAAAATTTTCACGGGAGTAACAAGCCTCGTTAGGCATGTTAAATTATAAATTAAAACTTGTAAATATCTCAAGAAAGTTCAAATGTGTACCTATATACACAACAAACAACAATTAAATATTGTATTTGTCAATGTCAGATAAATTGACAGTTTTATCACCAAACAATATTTTTTTTATTAATATTGTTATCATGGTAAATTAAACATATGCGTAAGTAAGTTATATATATTGTCATTTTTAAATACTTATGAATATTGCATTTTAATTTGTATTGTATTATTATAATGAATTATGTTGCAGTGTATTGTATCGTATTTTTATATTAATAACAAAATAAACAATGAATTTTACTGCAGAGTACGTGTAATTTTTTTTTTCAATTCCTTTTATACATACGATACGATATGAAAATAAAAATATATATTTTCATCAAAATATTGACTCAATCATTTATTTATTTACTATACTCCTATTACAGGTCAAATGTTTATATACAGCAAACGATGCACCATATACCTGTATACCTAATTCTTTTTCTCTTTGTGCTCTCTCTTACCTATAGCATTACATATGTAATGATTGTGCAGATTGACTCCCATATAAATTTGTAACGACGAACACGTGTATAGAAGTATAACTTCTACCGGCAGTCCCACTGGACTGCCACACCCGTTTTTTTTAAATGGAGTTTCATATAGTTGTCTTGCTCATATTTCCTATGGTAATATAGATATCCAAATCGAAAGAGACACACTTGCGTCTAGAGCGTGGAGACACCAATCTAGAGTTTTAGATTGAACACAGACATTCTCCTCCCATTCTGATGATCTCAATTGTTATATAGAGGCCATCGTATGTTTAAAAAACAACAATTGAGTTAAAAAAACAAGAAATAGAATTTTGTTTAATTTTGTAATAGTTCTACATCGAAATTATAAAAGCTTACACTTATAGAGTTTAGTAAGAAAAAAACTTTTTGACTATATAATTACAGTTATTCAAGTATCATTTTATCTATATTCTTTACTTTATTTACTTTTTATCTATTTTAAATATGTCTTTTCTCTTTACACAACATAATATTTTAACTTATGTTACAATAAAATTTCAAACTTTTATACCTTTTAATCTAATCTGAAAACAAATAAGATGAAAGCCAATATGCTTTAGAAAATGAACACTAGTTATTAGTAGCGTACTTCTGCCTCTGCTCAAAATTCTTCGTTAATGGAACAAGATTATAATATTCAATGTTCTTCTTTCAATAAAAACTTCAAAAGACTCTGTGCTAATAGTGAATGAAAATAGTAAAAGTTCATATCCTGTCAGAGTTCGTTTGAGAATTCTGTTACATCAAACTCAAAGAGTATCTAATAACTTTTAATTAACAGCAGAAACATTGATTTCTAGAAACGATGCGTACTAGAAATGAAAAAAGTGATTTCCAAATAGTCATAGCTATAAGTGAAAATAATAGTACGATATGCAGTTTAGCCAAGGAGTTTGTTGGTCATTTAAATATCTTATCAACTATGTACGAAGTTCGTGTATGGTTGCATCAGTTTTTAGTTGACTAAAATAATATTTATATTATGACTTTCATCGATATATCAAAAAGTAACAGAATTTTTTATTAATATATAGCTTGCAGCCACATACTTTATAGGAAAAAATGTAAGGTGGGTATTCACTTAGAACAATAGGAAATTACAGAAATAATATTTAAAACGACATAGCAATACTAGTTGCCAGAAATACCTTCTATAAAATTGAATAGTTGGAGAAATCGCATAAGATAGGCTAACATTGTCACAACAATTGGTCTTTCTTTCTGTCTCTGCAATGTGCAGCTTGCATCCAGTTACCTCTAACACGGTTTAAGCTGTCAGTCCATCTGGTTGGTGGGTGTACTCCTGTCCTCTGCACCGCAGTGCTTCTTAAATAAATAAATTTCGAAATAAACAACACAAGATCCAGTTCGGTACAACCTGATCTACCTCCAGACGAAATATATCAATTGTTTACTACAATTGCAGAGAATATAATTACGTCTCTTCTCACTACTAATGTAGATATTCTCTTCAATTATTATTAGAAATTATCCTTTTTTGAGCAAGTCCTTTTTTTTCGTCTCGTTGTGGAAGAAGAGGTCTATCAAATAATCAAGTTTCTTGTTTTACTCATCTTATATTAATTTAATTCTGTCAACTGGATTATTTACAGAAGTACTAAAATATTCAAAAGTATTACCAATCTATAAAAAAGGTGATTCCTCAAAAACTGACAATTACAGACCCATAAACATTGTTTCTACTTATGGCAAAGTGATTGAAAAGGTTATCAAACAACAATTTTATTCCTATTTTGGGTCAAATAATTACTTTAGTAACTCACAATATAGATTCAGAAGTGCTCGTTCTATTACGAACGCGGTATTTAATGTTGTGAGCGAGGTGATTAAGGGGCTTGAACGCGGCAATCGCATAGCAAATTCTCTTTGTGACTTGTCGAATGATTTTGATTGTGTTTCACATGCCATTTTGCTCCACAAATTAAATTACTATGGAATCAGTAGTTAAGCTTATAACTTTTTAACTATGTGGCAGAAACCAAGCGGTAGTTTCTAAAGATCATCTCTCCGATTTTTTATCCGTAAAACATGGAGTCCCACAAGGTTCGGTCTTAGAACCTATTTTGTTTATTATTTATGTCAATGATTTGTCTAAATTCATATCTCCGTACAAAACCATACAATTCGCAGATGATGTGATATACGATATATCAGGAAAAAATAATGATGATTTAAAAATGTCTCAAGAGATTCTACTAAATCTATTGGAAAAATAGTTAAACTATTGGAAATAACGATAGATAATTGACTCAACTGGTCAGTTTATATCTCACAACTTAAGAAAAAGCTATCAAGTTCATTATTTATTATTCGCCAACTAGCAAGGGTTGTCAACTTTGAAACATTAAAAATGACAAATTTTTCTTTAACTCTCACCTAAACTATGGTGTAATCATATGGGGCAATTTAACCAATGCCCTTCAAATTTTTAGAATGCAAAAGAAAGCTGTCAAGATTTTAGCAGGGGTTAGTTATCTAGAACACTGTCGACCTTTCTTTATCAAATTCAAAATTATGCCGGTACCTACTCTGTTGATATTTCAAGTTCTAATTCAAGTTTCGCATGGCAATAAATTCATTTGCTGATATGTTTTTGCTAAGTTCGACTATCATTTATCTCAGCCGCTCCAAGTTGGTTGCTTGCTCAACTTTGTGCCTTTACAAATTGGTCTTTAGCATACCCCAAAATATAAATCTAGGGAAGTTAAGGCTGGTGACCAAGGGGCCATTTTATTGTACCTTATATACTAATCACATGTTCAGGAAAAACTAAATCTAAATAACCTCTGGCTACCTGATTATCTTAAAAGGTATAGTACCAAGTCTTCTGCAAATATTATTCGGTCATCGGCAAAATGCAAACTGCGCCCAAAAGTTTATAATCTTCAGTTGGAGTACCCATAGGTTCTAATTTTTCTATATATCTAAAACACCCTCCAAAAGATCTTAAAGAACGTAAATGCAATGCAGTCCAATTGGTTAAGTCCATGGATCACCTTAATCAGCTCTTTATCCTTTCTGTCATATATGAAGGGTCTCGGGAGAAAACCATGAATGTCACAAATTAACTAAAATTAAGTTAAGTACGCCATCTAGTAAGTTTTGTTAATATCGATGTTTGGACATTTCAAAAAGGAAATAAACAGTGCATGTCATGAGTTATTACAGTTTTTAAATACCCTATATCGGTAAAAAAACCGTGTACATGTCCGCAGGTAAACGGCTGAAACACTGAATGTCCACTCAGCAGCACCAGAAAATGTAATTGGCATCCTTGTGTTGAAAACCGTCATATCAGTGTAGTAAATACATCGTTATAACCACGTGCTTGTGCAGTTCTGTTTGGTTAGTTAATTTATTTAAATAATTATGGCAGATAGTGGAAACATATCCACTACAAAGAGAGTGAAAATGGGCAGGTTACACGAAGTCATGAAAAAAATGAAGCTTCAGTCATATGAGTTTGGTGAATTCCGCAAACGCTTGAAGTGTTGTGATACAGTTATGAAAGAATTTTAATTCATTGATATATCATAATGAAATAAATGCCTATTTGTGTTCTCTTATATCATTAGTAAACGTACAGAGGCGGCGATCTAGGGCCAAAAATGTACATGATGCAATAAATCATGATGCAGCCTATATGTACAGGGTCAGAGTTCAGCCAAGGTCAACTGCTAATGCTGAGGATGAGAAAAAACATTACGAAGAAGTACAAGTTTGTGCCAAGTTTTTTCGTGCAGTTTCGTGCAGAGTAGTGGTTATAGTGTTCGCGAGCATATCCAGTCATTTAAATCAAGAAGTAGTTACTATAGCTTACATGATAATAAAGGTAAAACCTACTTGCCTGAAACTTTAAATATAATGAAAATGTTTTCTCTGTTCACAGAAAAATATCCGTAATTTAAAATTTCTTATCAAAGTTACAGAGAAATTTTTAGACAAAAATATAACATTAGTTTCGGTTATCCGCGATCGGATACCTGCAGTCAATGTGACGAAATTACTGTAAAAATAAAAGCAGCTAAAACAGACCAGAAAAGTGGACGTACTGAAATAACTAAATTAAAAGCACTTAGAGAGCTCCATCTTCGTAGGTTCTTCGTAGGGCTCAAGCGTTTTATGTCAGAAAAAAAGAAAGCAAAAGAAGGGCACGAATAGAAAAGAGTTATGAAGCTATAGCTATGGACTTCCAAAAAAATGTTTCCTTGCCGAATATCTCCACCAATGATGTAGATTACCACCGACAGCTCTCGATTTACTCTTTTAACATCCATATGTTATCAAACGCTGATTCTTATTTTTATACATATCCAGAGTTTATTGCTAAAAAGGAATCAGATGAAGTGTGTTCGTTTCTTTTCGATTTTATTATGCATCATTTGTCTCCAATTGTTCAACATCTACACATTTTCTGTGACGGAGTAGTTGGACAAAATAAAAACTATACAGTGGTAAGATTTTTTCATTATATGGTATCAGTAGTAAAACGTCTTCAATCCATTACAATAACATATCCCGTTAGAGGCCATTCGTACCTTGAGTGCGATAAAAATATGGGCCTTATTAACCTTAAAAAAAGAATGGAAACACTGCTGATTGGGAGAAAAATATTATAGCTTCTCGCACAAATCCTGTCCCATTTAATGTAGTTTTAGTATCTCAGTGTTTCATCAAGAGATGGATTAAAATTTTTAACGATAGATATGTCAAAAAGCTCCTTTTGCTATGCAAAAAATTAAAGAGGTGATGTGTGTTAATACTCATGTTCGCACTGTATTTCACCGAGAATCATATAATGGTAGCAAACTTGAGAACCCCATCCGTTCTTCCGTTCAAGCTAAAAAGTCGCGTAAATTGTCACCTTTGGAATTTGAACTACCCATGAAATCATACTTCAACTTTATTGCTATTAACGAAGACAAGTTCAAAGACATAATGTTTTTGTCAAAGTTTTGCGAATCCGAACAAGCAAAAGAAATGTACATGAGTATACCGCATGAAATGAAGATAAAAAAAAACAACAAAGAAACTGTCAATAATTCAAATCTTGAGAAATGGCAGCCTGTTATAATGAAGAAACGTTTGGCTCAGAAAAGAAACGCACCTGGACTTTCATGATTTTTTTCCATAAAAGATTGATACTGACTGACCTATTTTTTACAGAAGCTTATTGGTTTAGGTTTAAGTACTAGATTTTAGTAGTAAATGTTAATGATACATGTTTTGGAATATAATATATCAGGCACATATTTTAGTTTTTATGCGGTATTTAACTGTAAAATTCATTTTTTTCAATAAAATATTTTGTGACATTCATGATTTTCTTCCGAGACCCTTCATATATAGTTTTCTATTTAAAAAGAAAATAGATAAATTAAAGATAAAATAGCAGAAATATTTGCTAGTGCCACGATATTAATATAGCATACGTACTTCGTACGCAAGGTCCTAAAGCTTTTCAGTTATTAATACCGTTGGCGATTTTTTTAATTTTTACTGGTGGTGATTTCATTTTCTTCGAGATAGGAAAAACAATAATTTTCCTAGAAAATATTATAAAATTTAGCTCGATCTTTTATTAACATTTTGTATATTCTACCTATATTTCCGAAAAAATAAAATTTCATCTACAGAGTTCTTTACTATCTGTTTTACAATCTGCAATTTTTTCTCAGGTCTCTCTATTTTGATCCAGACTTCAATGTCATTGAAGGTCTTGGTTAAGCTTGGTTTAAAAAAAAACTTGAATGAATGCACTGCCTTTTTTTCTGGTTATCTGATGAAACTAAGTTAAAAGCGAAAAAAAAAATAATTATATAAAAGCGTATATAATTATACGTGGAGCCCACTTTTACGTCCTATAGTTTATAAAATATCGTATTTACATTGAATAAATTTTTGAGTTTTCTAAAACAATTAAAAAATCCGCTAGATATCTATTCTTTCAAAAACCTTGCTTTTTTTCAGTTTCCAATTTAAAGTTGTAATTTTAATTTTAACAGTTTAGTCAAAAATTTCATCGGGTGCGTAACGAATTTACGCCTATATAGCTTTTCTCTTTTATCTATAACTGAGGAGACGTATACTGAAATTTTTAATTGACAAAAGTAGTGCCAACTAGTATCCATTAATACAGGATGAAGTAACAACATTTCATGGTTGTTATATTTTTTCGTTAATGAGTGTTTTAAAATTTGATCTGAATATGATTGACTGATAAATGTATATTTTAAATGTTGAATGTGTTGCATATGTAAGTCCATTTCATTTTAGGTAAAGAAAAATAAATAAAAAAACCTACAAATAATTTATTCAACCACGGACGACCGATTTTGCGTAATACAATTTACTATGCATCCTCGGGTCTCCGGTACAGTTTATTTAATGCTGAAATTATAAATTACCAATATTATTGTGGACTTTCTCCAAGAAGCTGGCGTTAATGTTTTGCCGTGGCCACCCCGTGCTCCGGATTTAAATCCTATCGATCATGTATGGGATATGATGGGAAGGAGACTGTCCACTTTGCACCATCCTCCACAGACTCTGGCACAGTTAATACATAAAGTTCAAGTTGCTTCGAATATAACTTTGTACGTAACCATAACAACAAGAGCAGTAACAATCAAGAGCTAGTTATCAACAACAAAAAATATAATAAACAGAAACGAGTGTCTTTCTGACATAAATCAAACATCAACATAATCAATGTCATAATGAATTTTTACAAAATTAAATTAAATTGGAATATTGTACTTACATAACTGTATAATTTTTAAAATAAGTTAAGTTTTAATGTTTTGTAAATTTGAAAATTTAATGGATTAACCTCATGTTGTAAGTTTTTATACTAGTTTTATACAATGCTATTTAGTTCTTATTTCGTTGTATTTACTGATACCATATTTTAGCATATCCTGAAGAAGCAAATAAATTATATATATATATATATATATATATATATATATATATAAAATAATATATAATATAATTATATATATATATATATATATATATATATATATATATATATATATATATATATATATATATATATATATATATAATCAATACATTTGCATGTATTGTTTACTTTTTGTTTTTAGCTAGAATTATTTTTTTTCTCTGGTTCTTTTTCATTTTTTTATATCCTTATTAATATTGATCTCTGTTATTTCAAGTTTAGGGTGGCTACCTTAGTGGTTTATTGAAACCTTTCTGTGGGCAGGATGTAATCTATTTTTTCTTTAGTTTATTTGGAACTGATTTATATTTATTTCATTGCTATGTCAATATAAATTAAATAATTTTTTAACTTATTAATTGATATATAAGAATTTTATTTAATTAAATATCTTTCCACTTGAAAGATAAAAGTTACGATTATTATCATTCACCTTTATATATTTGCGAATTATTCTGAATTGACTAGGATATTCTCTACAGTCATGAGTCTCAAGTATATGTTGATAACTTTTCTATTAGTTGGTATCACGTAAGTTTTTTTATAAAATCACATATTTTATATTTTCATATTTCCATACCATAGTTGTGACTAGAATTCTGGCTCGAAAGTTTTATTACCACCAAATTTTAATAAAAAACGTAAAACTTTTGCAAATATTTGTTTGCTTTTCATGATATACTTATTTCTAATCTGTCCTTTTATCAGAATTTGCTCCATCTATTCGTACATATATATAATTTGTTATTTGTTTTATTATTTGTTTGTGTTTCAATTCGTTCTCTATTCATTTATTTTTTTGTGGGATCAAGTAAATATTTATTCAATATTTTAATATTGCCCTCTCTTCCAAGAAATATAATTTTATTAGCTTAAATTAATAGTTAGTGATGGAGTTTTATTATTTTACAAAGTGGATATTTCTCTAGCTTTTGTATACATATTAAACATTTTATTGACTTTGTAGCTCTACTGTTTTAAATTATTTATCTTCCATCGATTTTACTTTGGTCACTTTTATTTATTTTCTCCATCTCCATCAATTCTACGTATTCGTCAGTTATCAGCTGTTGCTTCTTGCGATTTTGGCTCATTTTAGTATGTTTGTTCATTAGATTTAAGACGTATTTTAGTGTGATTTAGATTTATATACCAACCATGGTTTTTATTTAATATTTCGTTTAGTTTGTTACTAAGTTATTGGTCTACTTTAATAAATATAGAAGCCTTGATTTCATATAAAACTTCACCGTCTGACCCATAACCTTAAATAATATCTAAAAAGAAAATTTGTTTATTTATTATTGGTTTGTGTTTTAAGAACCATTTTCTAAGTGGAAAACGTAACGTTAAATAAATTAATTTTAAAGTAAAATTGTGATTTATTCTCAACACAATAAGCTTTTAGTTTTTCTGAAGGTTCAACGCTGTCCTTCTGTTATGCAGTTCCTTGATATCTTTTCTTTCATTTGTCTTTGGTAGAGGATTTTAGCGCTATCGTTTTCCAGTGATTTCATCTAATTTTGTTATATATGTAATTCGGTTCCCTTCTTCTCGTGGATTTACCCTCGTGGATGTAATAATTTGAGCTTTGCACAAGATCAAACTATATTGTAGTACAAATATAATTAACATTGTAGAATGTCAGTGTAGTGATTACAATTGTTTCCAAGGCTAACCTAAACACAGATGGATTTTAATCCAAGAAACCTCGTAATATTAATTAAACAACAATCCATATTTTTTAGTGCTGGTGATACTGTACTTAACAAAAAACGGTTTCCAAAAGATTTTATGTTCGGAGTGGCTACTTCTTCGTACCAAATCGAAGGTAAGAAACAATTTTTTAGCTTCAGATGCTTCAGCTTCGCTATTAATTTAATGTATTTTTAATATAATTCGCATAAACTGATAAAATTAACATTAACTCTTTACATTTAGGTGGCTGGAATGAAGATGGTAAAGGAGAAAGCAACTGGGATCATTTTGTTCATCAAATACCATCACCTATTGCAAATAATGGCACAGGCGATATAGCATGCGATTCGTACCATAAAATGAAAGAAGATGTGGCTTTATTAAAATATTTAGGAGTCAAGCATTACAGATTTTCTCTATCATGGTCAAGAATTCTCCCTACAGGTAAAAAAACCTATATAAAGCACAGAGTGATTCAATGGTTTAAAGAGAATAATTGTTAGGTTTACAAAATTTATTCAGTTGTTTTTGGATTTTAGTTATCTTTTCATAACTAGATATAAACATAAACATAAAACTAAATGCTTTGTAGAACTATCTTGCATTAATTTTTCCATTTTAATAGTTTTTTTATTTCTTTAAGTCTTTTTGTTCAAAAAATGAAAAGAAATCAAAACACTAATTAAATCGGTTTTTTTTGAAAGGGCGTACGTAACATTTTTTGACATATCGACTTTTTGTGTGATTTCGGTTTTTGGAGGACAGTTGAATCAATTTCTTTTAAAAAGGCGTCAGTCACAACATTCTATCTATGTTAAAAATGAGGACGAATATTTTTTGAGTTCATTCTCCACCAACTGGAGCAGTTGGTCTGTGTCATTTTAACTGACAAGAACCACGTGTTCAAGTCGAATAAAGAATCATGTTGCTCTTTAAGTATTAAATTTTTATCCAATGTCATCGACCTAGAGTCACATTAGAATTTAAATTTGGAACAATGTAAAACCATATATTGATGTTGCAACTACAATTTTAGTGTTAGCTTCAATTACAAAAGAAGGCACTGAGGATGATCTGATCTAGATCAAAAACGTCACGTTATTCTCGTGTATAAATTTTGACGACACTTTTTAAAAAAGTTTTAATTATATGTTTTATACCTAAATACAAATGTGAAGAGTTTTACTTCTGTATAAATTTTTTAAACGATGGTATACAGTCAACTACTGGGATTTTTCGAATAATTTTTAAAATTTAATAAGCCCTGTGATATCAACCAACGCCAATAGTTTCCTTATTGATATTTTTAGGATCACTTTCAATTTAATCCTTAATTGACCAGTAAATTGCTGCCTCATATTATCTAGCACTTTGCAATAGCACATGATGTGTATGGCAGTCTCTTCATCCATGTCGCATTGTGTGCACCATCTTTCATTTACCTTAACTAGTTTGTATAGGTGTGTGGTATTCCACAAATATTTACTTAGCTAAATAGTGTTTTCTGTCACTATTATTTTCGTCGAGTGTTTATTATTTTAAAACCAACAACTTTAATGCTTTCTAACTCAACTCTTAGGAGCAGATCTAGCATTTCTTGTTTATTTGCTGCTATAATTGTAGTGTTATCAAAAAATCTTGAATTAAGAAGATTTTTACCAATCCTTGGTGCTCATTAAGGTGCGTAAGCTCTTCTTTTTCGTAAGTTCCATCTTCTATTGAAGGTTAAAAATCATCATTTTGCCTTGCATAATAAGCTGTAATAATGAGGTTTTTGCCCTCTCCTAACATGGCATCATGCCTAACCAAGTTATCAAGATTCTTCTTTTGATCGTTATTATTATTTCAGCTTCATTTCCTATTCTTCTAGTAACTTCTGCATTTGATATTCTTTGAGTCCATGATATTCGTAGGATTATTCTGTAACAGCAAAATTCAAAGGAGGCCAACTTATTCAGATGCACTTGTTTTAATGTCCATGCTTTAAGTCATAAGAGTAGTAAATACATAACACCGAAGTATTCTTAGGCGTAGTCCTAATCTTATCTTCCGATAACAAAGAAACTTTTTAAGTTTAAAGAATGATGCACGTGTTATTTCAGTACGTCTTTTAATGTATTTAGTTAAGTCTACATTTGATATTATCCGGAAACAAAGAGCACAAAACCGCAAGAATGGAGGAGTTAAAGAAAGGCGTATGTCCAGCAGTGGACGTGATAAATGAATTCTGGATAGTGATGATCATGATAAAAACCAAATGACCAGACTTGAGTAACCAACAGATTGCAAATACCAAAATATACTGTCCGAAAAATAATAATTCAAACCATCGAAATTTAGTAGAAATTATTATTGATAAGAACTTATGTTAGTCAGTGACCGATTTCATTCCTATCTCCGATAGAATAGTTATGACTACTCTAACAATGATCCAACAAAAGTTAAATATAATATAAATATGTGCTCTAACTTTCAACAAGATTAACGAGACATACGATGAAATAAAACAGTTCTATAAGTATGCACAGCAAGCTCTAAATTAATAATAAAAGGCACAGAAATATCACGAATATTATTGGCGATTTGAACTCTTTTTTTCCTTTTCTCGTGATGACTGTGGGAACTAAAATGTTAACTCAAAAGTAGGAAAAGGAAAAGTATAAAGAATTATAGGGAAATTTGGACTTGGTATAAGAAATAAGTGAAAAATAAATTGGTTGAGTTCTGTCAAGAGAAAAGTCTAGTACTTACAAATAATTACTTTAAATTACTTAATCGCAGACTCTGCACTTGCAGGTCTCCTATTGATAATGGTAGAAAAGTTATTAGAAATCAAATAGATTATGTTTTAATGTTATGATTATGTTAAGATAATGTTAAGACCCTGGGGCTGATGCAGTCACAGACCATAATCCGGTTGTTGCAATAAGTATTAGATACAACCTTCATTTTTGAAAGATTTATGTGTAAGAGATTAGCTCTTACACATAAAAAAATTAACGGGTAAATAAGGATGGATAATAATCTACTCAGAAAGAAATTCGAACATCGAATGGGAAACATTTAAACATATAATGGTGAATCCAACGAAGGAGATCCTAAAAGGAAAGAAAAATAGTAACACAACAAAATCGTGGATGAATGATGAGACACTGCAATTTATTGAAAAAGAGTAGATTATACAAGAATGTAGGCATCTAAAATTATAAAGGCATATACAGTGTTCAATAAAAAAAGCCAAGGAAAAATGGTACTCAAACAAGTGTGAAGAAATAGAAGTACTATTGAGAAGGAATGATGACTTTGAATGATAACTGATGAAAGGCAATCTACATAGGAAAGTAAAAGAACTGGACGGCATCCGAAAAATAATCCACAGTTGTATCCTATGAGATGAAAAAGAGGAAAACTATTCTTGAAAACGACAAGAAAAAAGAAAGGTGGAAACAATACATACAGAAATTAATAAAAGATGAAAGGCAGACAAGAAACATAGAAATATGAAAGAGTAAAGAAACTGAGCCCAGTATAACAAAAAACGAATTCATTCATGCATTAAAATTATCAAAAGATATGACTGTATTAGCGTAGTGGTGCTTTCAAGAAAGTTCATGATGGTTCTTCTTTTTAATTTTCACCATTATAACCTAATTTTTTTGTATGGATTTGACTGTCTTTAAGTTGTCCAATTTTAGTAACAAAATCTCTCAATATTATGAATCTGCTTTTAAAACTCTGATAAAACACACTAATTTCTTCATAAGAGTATGTTTTTGTATAAGCATTTAATACAATTTTTACTATATACTTTTATAATTTTAGTACACATGAGATGAATAATATAAATATACTTACACATCTATACTCCTAGAACCGAATCACTTTATTTTTAAATTGTTACAATATTCTCTTCTTAAATTTAACGTACTTAAATTTGTTTAAGGATACACCAACAAAATAAACCAAGCTGCAATTAAATACTATAAAAGCCTGATCAGAGAACTTACAGACAATGATATCGAACCGATAGTCACTTTACTGCACTATGATACTCCACAAGTGCTGGAGGACATGGGTGGTTGGACGACCGAGTGGATCATTGATCGATACGTGGAGTACACAGCAGTTTGCTTTGAAAATTTTGGAGCCGATGTCAAATATTGGTTGACTTTCAACGAGGCGTTTTTCATGTGCACTTTGGGTTATGGACTAGGTGCTCAAGCGCCTGGTAGAAAGGCTAGTGGTATTGGTGATTATATTTGTGCCCATAATATTATCAAAGCCCATGCCAAGGCGTTCCATTTGTATCATGATATATACAAACCGGTACAGAAAGGTAAAGCATTTTATATAGAGAGTAGGTCTACAATACCACTGCACAGTTCTCTTAACTTGTTCTATCGTGCGTGATTTTCTATTTAGTTGTTTTGTTTACTATAGACCGATTAGTCTTACTGCGGTAATTATGTTTTTTATCTATTACTTAAAGTTATACCTGTAGCTGCAGGTAATATTTTCTAAATCCGTGCCTAATATTCTCGCGTATCACACTCATTTCCACAGTTGATAATTCAGACTATGAGTGCTCTGTATAATAATTACAATAAAATTTATTTTAAATAGGTAAAAAATCCGGTAGACAACAAAAAAACTATCTTTTTCGCCAGTTCCTCTTCTAATAAGTGATGTAGGACCAATAAGTGCCCCCTTTTAAATTTAATGTATGTTTCGTCCTTTTGTGTGTGTTCTGTTTGCCCCTAAGTGTCTGTGATTGTCCTTAATTGTTTTAATTTTAATATTTTTAATATATTTGACATCACAATTTTCTACCAAAACAGAAACCAAATTCAATTTATAAAAAAATTGATAATTACAAGTTAAAGCACTTGCACACCCACAAAATTATACATCTGACTTCATTCATTGTCATACAACTGTCCTTTTATGAAAATTCAATAAATTAACACATATTTCTAAAATATATCTATGGAATAAAGGTAAATAACTTTTAATAATTTAAATAATATAAAACACCACTTTCATTTACCCTTAAGTACCATGGCGGGGTCAAAATTGACCCCCGCGTTTTTAATGCCAAGTTTCGCTACCGAAACATAGATTGAGCATTGCGCGCTTTCTGCTAATCTTCGACCGGTAGGTGATTTATCGATCTACGAAAATTTCGTTAGTTTATCTGTTAATACTGCAGAGTTAGGCACGCATAGGGTCAATTTTGACCCGCTTATGGTATAAGTGTTTCTAGTGCAATTAACGAGTAATTTGAAATGGCGGGGTGTAGTCGCAATAAACGTCCTCTGACACAGAAAGAACTTGAAGAGAAGGGACAAAAAATTATGGACAATGGACTAGATAGTGACAGTGAGTTTTTAGACCAGGCTAGTGAACACAGTGATCACGAAACAGACAGTGAAGAGGAATGGGACGATGATGACAAAAAAAATTGGCAAATTAATAATTCCGAAACTGGTAGTGAATATTCGGGTGAAGAAAGTGATATCGCTGACTCAAGGGATGTGTTTTATGGCAAAAATAGGTACAAGTGGTCTAAAACTTCTCCCACCTTTTCTCGTACACGTAAGCATAATTTAATTAGTCATTTACCTGGTGTTATTGGAAAAGCTCGAGCTAGTATGCCAGAGAAACCAGTTGATGCTTGGGAATGTATTATTAGCCACGATATATTGCAAGAAATTCTTGAGAAAACCAATGAACAAATAATTAATATGGCTTCTAAATATAATTTACACAATTTACCGTGTCAATATACCAATCATCTTGGCCTAATTGAATTAAAGGCCTTCTTAGGCTTATTATATTTAGCTCGGGTATTTAAATCCAATAATGAAGATTTAAGGTCTTTATTTGCTACGAATGGTACTGGTCGTGATATATTTCGAGCAACCATGTCACTAAACCGATTTTATTTTTTGCTTGGAAGCCTTTGTTTTGACGACCCAGCCACTAGACAAGAACCTATCGCGCACGGAGATAAACTGGCAGCTATATCCAATATTTTTAATATGTTTATAATTAATTGACAGTCCAATTATAGCTGTGGTGAATATCTCACAATAGATGAAATGCTTATTGCATTTAGAGGAAGGTGCCAATTCAGGATGTATCTCAAAAATAAGCCAGACAAATACGGTCTGAAAATGCAGTGTTTAGTAGACTCTAAGACACATTATTTGCTAAATGGTTTTATATAAACTGGAAAAGATACACGCAGAGCAAATCCAAAAAAGTTATCCATCTCCACTCTAGATGTTTTGACACTTATTCCACCAATTTCTGGTACAAATAGAAACATCACAGAAACAGCAGATAATTGGTTTTCGTCCATTAAGCTCATAAAAGAACTGAGAAGCCATAAAATTTCATATGTTGAAAAAAGAAATAAAAGAGAAGTTCCTGCTGAATTTTAACCCCAAAAAAACAGGCCACCTAATTCTGCCTTATTTGGTTTTACAGGAAGCGAGAGCCTTGTATCTTTTGTTCCTAAGAAAAATCGTGCAGTGTTGTTAGTATCAACTATGCATCATTCCAATTCAATGGTTAATGGAAAGCCAGAGATTATAAATTTTTACAACGACACAAAAGGTGGGGTGGATTCATTGGATAAGAAATGTACATGCTATAAAACTGGCAAAAGAACTCGTAGATGGCCTCAAGTACTATGGTTTCGCATTTTGGACATTGAAGGATTAAATGCTAACGTAATTTTTAATGGAGTTCAGCAAAATCAAATAATGGAAAGATTGTTTCTAACCACTTTAGGTCAAGAACTTATTAAGGCCCATTTAACTCGTAGAGCTCAGCAAACTTGTTTACCGAGAGAAATTCGAAGTGCCATTTCTAAAGTTTCCGGACTTCAGGAACCAATGCCTGCCGCAAATCCAGAGCCACAACGACGAAAAAAGAGGGGAAGGTGTAAAATATGTCCATATTTCAAAAACCAAGAGAAAGAAAGCTCATCGTGCGATAAATGTCGAGATTTTATTTGCAAAAATCATTCCCGCATACAGACGTTATGCATAAGCTGTGTTGTGAAAGCTGTGAAAATTAAGGTAAAATCATGCTTGTCATTTTTGAGATACGAAATCTAAATCGATTTTTTTTATTTTGGGTACGAGCTATGATACCTAGATTTCACAATTGGATATAAAAAAACTGCACATTGTTATTATTTTTCTTATAATTCGAGAAAGTGCATAGCTATGTTAATTTGACTGAATACAAAAGTTTTTTTTTAAATAAAGTTATATCTAATTAACCAAATTCGTTTATTTTTATATAAATGTAAAAGTAGCTGTAAACAAAATAATTTAAAATAAAACAAGTTAAAAAAAGAATTTTTTTTGATACAAAAAAACAATGGGGGTCAAATTTGACCCTGCCATGGTACAAATGTTACTATTTTTGGCCATGGTAGTTAAGAATTTAACAAACAATTACATAATACCTACTTTCTACTTCATTTGTTAATATCTCTCCCCTTAAGAACTTCCCAGTAAATTTTAAAACAGTTACAATAAAACCGATGATTTTCCATCACCAGCACTCCAGGGTAGTTTGAACTATGTTTTCCGAATCATTAATTAATAGTTCTTGTACCGTTCTTGTATCATTTAATTTACCTGGGTACCGTTAGACCTAAAGATGCTTAGCAAGGTGTAGTAAGCGAAACCGGTCGTTTTGGTGGTAAAATTAAATTGATTGTAAGTCTTATTTTATTTCTTTTTACCTATTTGAAATGGATTAACACAGGTAACACATTCATGATTTAAAATGTATTTTTTTACTACTTCAATATTAAAAAGACTAATTAATTTTTTATAAATTAATTTTTACAATATTTTTGCTACCACAGGTTCAATAGGAATTTCTTTAGTAAGCATTTATGCCGAACCAAAATCTGACAGTGATGAGGATAAGGAAGCTGCTGAGAGAATGATGTTCTTTAATGTAAGTGACGAATCAAAAAACATAGTTCTTGTCGCGGCTTTTTTTCAGTGCCCGCTTTTTTTTTCAATATATCTAAAGATGGTGATAAAACTTTAAATCGTTGTGATTATATCCCCAAAAATATTGTTCTTAAGCTATTTTCTTGTGGCATGTTAAAGTAATTATTATTTAAATAGAAATAAGCCACAATTTGAGGTTAAAATACGTTTATTGACGTTTCAATTTCCACTTCTTCACTTCACAGAAATCTTTCTCAAAATACAAACATTAGTAAAATAAACAATTTTTTTTTAACAAAATATATTTCTTTTGGGTTATTTTGAGTGATAAACAAGACCATTGATAACTCTTCAATAAACAACGAAAACGCTGTTTTAATATTTTTGAATCTATTTAATTGATTTGATTTTCAGTTTGGATGGTTTGCAAGCCCAATAATGTTCGGTTCTTATCCATATCAAATGGATATATTAATCAACGAAAGAAGCTATGTCCAGGGATTCCCACAATCGCGTCTTCCCGCTTTTACTGAAGAAGAAAAGGATTATATCGCCGGCACCGCAGACTTCTTTGGTCTTAATTATTATACAAGTGTTGTCGTTCAAAACCTAAGAGATTTCCAAGATCTAAATGTTTCATGGGAAGCTGATGTTGAGGTGATTCAATCGCAAGACCCGAGCTGGGAAAATACGACAACAGATCGGTTCTCGGTAAGTTGATTTAAATTTCATTATATTACCACAAATTACTTTCTGTTCTTAGATTTTATATATCCTTTTATAATCCAAGCGAAATCTGTCAAAAAGTCTATTTTTTTACTGGAAATATCTTTTTCAGAATAGTCCATGTTGTGAGACCGCTCCCGTAAAAAAAATGTTTTCGATTCGGTTTCTTTACCGGTTCTTATTCAAAAATGTCTCCTTTAAACAAATCGGAAGGATTATAGGGAAAGTTTTTGGCAGAAATTGTTTCGAAACAAAAGAAACAAAATTCGGAAATAACTTTGTTTTGCTCTGGTAGTTATTTTTTGATCTTTTGTATCATTTAAACATAGAAGGTCTGTTATTTTTCTATAGTAGACGCATAATTCACAATAAAAAAACAAAGGAGTAAATTTAAATAAGCTCCGATTACTCTTCATAATCTTGGAACTAAATGTTTATACTTTAATTTAGGCTCTTGGCACCTGACAAAAGTAATAATTTACATAATGAGTTTTCAAGCCTCGAAGTGGCGTATTTTCGCATTTTTTTTAGTTTCTAATCGTATATAATATCATTAGAGAGACATCAATAAACATAAAATGAATAAAATTATTAGCTGACATATTTGATATAAAATTTATATTCCAGGTCTACCCAGATGGCTTGTATAAACTTGTAAAATGGATTTCTAAAAATTATAACAACGTCTCAATTATAATCACTGAAAATGGGTATCCAGATAAAGGAGAATCATTACAAGATGATAAACGAATTAGTTATATCCAGGTAATAACAAGAGTTATTTAATTATACCGGGTGGTCAATAAGGAACGGGCCTTCTTCCGGGAATGGAATGTCTTATATTACAGACTCGGCTTAAAGTTAATTGGAAATAATTGACAGAGTTGAAGGTTTACGGGAAGATCATATAATTAAATAACAAACAATAAAAAAGCAAAATTTTAAATATTCGAAAATTATGAATGACATTTTAAACACTTTGGACTACCCAAAATACATTTTTACTGATTATTTGTTAATTTGGTTTATTTTGTTTGATTTATTGATACATTGTTTATTTTATATTATTTTGTCAGTAATATTTAGTAAGTACACTGTTTATGATGCTATGCTATGTTCAGCATTAGACAAGAATGGCTGACTGATGATAATCATTTTATCTAAGCTTATTGGCTGTTTTTAATGTCTTTTATGGTATCGTAAAACGGGGTCAATAGAAACAGTTTTGAGGTTTTCAGGCTTTGTAGTTAGGTTGCTATTTATTTAATCGAACACGAAACATATACAAAATGTGTGTTACGGCTAATAGGTTTAAGGGCCTAGTGAGCACGTTTAAAAAAGTGTTTTTCTATTCACTTTTTTTTTCTCTTTCGTCGTTGTGTAGGAGTATCAGAATATCTCTTGGATATCAGTATGTTAACCACTACATTGCAAACATGTTCTTCTATTTCATAAACATTTGCAGTGTTGGCACTAGGGAGTCGGTTTAGAACTTGATTACGGTCTAACGGGTAGATCCCACATTTTCTAAAACCAGACTTAATATTTTTTTCTTGGTTGGTCTGATGCTGTCCATCAGCTCTCTAACAAAATAAGGAAAACGATCTTTGGGTATGGTAGCTGCCCTTCTTCCTTCGCCCATTTTCCACTTTTCAAGAAGTTTTCGCCATGATCCTTTTAAAGCGACATCAAGGGGCCGAGTCATCTGTATAGAATTTGAAGCTTATAGCATCAAACCAGCCGCTAGGGCTACGATTGTACCTCGCACCTTTTACCCCGCCAACTGTCCATGATTCGTACATGTTTTGAGCCTTATACACAATGTACGGAAGTAGCACCTTGCCATCAGAAGTTGCTGCAAACATGACGAACGTACAGCTTTTGGAAGAGTTGCACACTCGTTCGGGGTAACTGCATCCTCGTTTTGTAATTATTCGTTTCTTCCTGGGATCGTCAGATAAATTCGTCTCATCGAAGTTTACAATATTAAACGGCGGTATACCTTCTAGTTCTGCACCCAGGTGATCAAAATATTAATTTAAAGTCTCGGGTAAAACCGCTGCTCGAGATCGTTTAATGTTTTGACTAAACCGTGTTTGTAGTCGTATCTTATGTCGCTTCAAAAACCCATGCTGGTAAGTTGTTGTTAAACTAAGGTACATTTTTACTTCGACTATCTAGGTATGTTTTTACCATTACTCTAATATCGTATTTATCTAAGGGATAGCCCCAATCAGCACAGGTTATCAATTGTTTTAGTGTAACTTCCTCTTCCAACTTTGTTAGTGTAGTTTGTTCTCCAGGTGTTTTTAAGTTAGGATTTTTGTGATGCCTATACAGCACTGAATAGTTAATTTTATGTACTTTGCTTTCCTTCCTGTAGGACATTCCATTTCTAATATCGTTTAAGGCTCTTTCAAGAGCCTCACGATTGGTTTTGTTGTAAAACTTGGACCAAATATTATGTACATAGACTATTGATATGGTTAATCTAAAAGAAAAATAAAAAATACTGGAGAAAAAAGAAGCAAAATAAGAAATACTGTAGAAAAAAAGAAAGCGGGTGAGTGGAGACACAATAGTGGGTGAAAAGAAACGGCGGCTGATTAGAAACTGTGAGTCAATAGAAACCGAATTAGGGTTAGATTTTTACAAAAAAAATTCTAATCAAATTACTGGTATGTTATGATAAATTTGCCAAGTATTTGTGTTAAGGATACACCATAAGCTATATCATGACTAATTATCTATTTGTTTAATTGATTTTTTCTTACCTTGTTACAAAAAGTAAATCAGCTCTTTGAAACGTGGCAAAATCAGCTGTTCAACTGAAATTGCTGTTGTACAGTGTTGCCATTTGTTAAAATGCAAAATCCACTAAATTGACGTTTTTTTATCATTTGGTGAGTTTATGTACCTCAATAGTCATTTCCCGGATTAAATTTAAACAACTTATGATTTTTTTGGTAAAATACTGTCATTTTGTTTCTATTCACCTTCCAGTTTCTTTTCACCCCGTTTTATGGTAATAGAATATTTTCATTTTATATCTTTTCAGGTCTGTGTATGCTTCTGCTTTAATTCTTGACTTATCTTAGGCTATTCTAACTATTCTGCCATGTTGATTTGTGACTATTTTATATCTTTATATATAAAAATCCCGTGTCACGATATTTGTCCAAACTAATATTCAAAAACCACTCAACCGATTGCAATAAAATTTTATGAAATTTGTTGGTCCAACTTGGAGATTAACCATTTTTTAAGTCGATGGATGATCCTTATTTTTTTAATTGTAAATTCAAAATGTTTTATACGACTTTACCTCTACAGTTTTAGTTCATTTGATCGATGTAGTCATAAAATATTATAAAATGATATTTAACAACCGTCATTTTATATTTTTATAACTTTTTTGAATAAACATTAAGAGTAACTATCTTGATATAATTTGATATTCTTACCTCACAAATTCACGAACAACAAAAATACCAATCGCACAGAATGAATGTTCATAGCAAAAAGTCTTGACGGGACAAATAAGCACAATATACAAATGTTTGGAAAGGTTTTCTAAACTCCGCCTATTGTGACGTTAGACTGACGGTAGTTTATTTTGGAATCCAAGCCTACGTTATAATAATTGATTCCCAAGATATGGCCAAAGCCTTTCTTAGTTAGCTACCCAGTATATATGTATCACTAATTTTGAAAACTTTTAGCGACATCTTAGTAAGTTACGAGATGCAATGGATGAAGGAGTCCAAGTTTTTGGTTATACATTTTGGAGTCTGATGGACAATTTTGAATGGTTAAGCGGCTATACGTGAGTTACTTAAATTGATTATTTTATAACGTCTCTTTATTTGTATTTTACTTGATATGATTTTTCGATGATTATGTGGCCTAACAAAGATATAAAAAATTATTAGTTCTATCTGTCTATTCCGTCTATCTTTCTATTTAGATAGCCAGAAGATACACCACCAAAATTTATTTAGCGTATGGCATTTCGACACATCTACCATGTTACAATAAACATTACAATAGACGTTAAAATTGACTACATATAAAAATACTTAAATCATGCCCAGTTTATAGGCAAACGTCAAGGTTATTTATATAGCTAATCGACTCGATCGTCGCAAACAAGAAGTCTTGTGAACTGCCCTTGTAGGCTCGCTGGTGGCACTCCTCCGTTATGTGCGATGCTGCACATCGACCGAGTTCTGATGCGGTTAAGTGTGCACCAGGTGATAGGTTAAATCCAGGATGTGTCTCTGTGATGCAAGATATGGCTGTATTTGGTTGAGCTGCCGACCATTTATGGATCCATTTGGTGATCATGTTGAACCCTATGGCTGCGGCTGATTCTGCAGTTTGTATTGGAGATTTTCTGGAGCGCAGTCGACTTTTGTTCGTTGCATCTTCTATATAGTTATGAATCGGCAGCGCCGTATTGCTAAAGATCTTGATATATTCTTTAATAAGCAGATTAAGTCGGCGAAGGTGTAGTGGTGGAATGTCGCTCAGCACTGGTAGCCAATGTGTTAGTGTAGATTTGATTACTCCAGCGATCATTCTCATGGTGCTATTTAGCTGGACGTCTTTTTTTTAACGTGAGCACTGTTAATCCGGCTCGCAGTATTCAGCTACAGTATAAACAAGAGCTAAGCCTAAAGACCTGAGTGTGGATGCCGATGCCCCCATGTTGTGCCGCATAGCTTTTGAATGATGTTATTTCTGGTTTTTAGCTTCTCGGCAACTGCTCTTAAATGTTCTCTAGAGCTTAACGTTCTGTTCAAGGCCACGACTAGATATTTTGAATGTTTGTTGTGGTTGAGTCGTATATTATCAAACTGAATGTTAAGAGTTTTGGACGCCAGATTGTTGTTTAGAGGAAAGCAGGTTGCTTCGTTCTTGGAGGCATTGGGGCAAAGTCTCCAGTTATGAAAGTAATTTCCCATAACCTTTAGGTCTTCCGTAAGAATCTCTTCAGTTTTTTCTAGTGACTTTGGGTTAATAAAGCTCAGTCAGCAATATAGCCAAACTTTGTTGATGTTGTTGTCAACCTGTCTGCGATGTAAAATGGCATGTCATGGCTAAAAAGCAGTGGTTCGAGTACCGAGCCTTACACCACCAAAAGAAACCATACAATACTAGAATAAGTTCTTAAACACAAGGATTAGTAAAAAAGAAGAAAAGTGCAAAGTAATAGAAGCAAAGAACACAACAAACTTAATGAGATTTACAAAATAATACAAGTATCTATTGGTCAGGTAACGTGGACAAATCCAACAAACGATTGAAAATAACAAGAGCTGCAAAGTTCTAAGAAAAAATTCAGCCAGTTATTTTGTTGGTTTAGAGAAAACACATATTAGTATCATTTTCTGATTTCCAAGAAGCTGACTCAAATGAGCCTCGTTTCTTAGGATTAAATAGGAGGTACAAGTTGTGTTCATCCTTCGAGTCAACCAGATTAACCCAGGTTATTATCATTTTCTTTATACCTTCATTAAGTATTGGCTGTTAAAGTCACCAAAGTAGAGTTCTAGATGTGAGTGCGATTTGATAACATGAGGAGGTCTATTTCGTCTATTTTTAAAGTAACTATATACATATTATCTCTAGTTTTGGAGGAGCACAAGTGTGCATTTTCCATATGAGATGTTATATATTATGTGAATAGTACATATGTATGATGGTATGTTGTGCCGAGTATGTTATATCCTGCTATTCTACCTTTTACGATACAGTTGATCTTCGTTCTCAATATGAGTTTCCTGTATGGCTACTACGTCAATTTCATAATTTGTCGATAGTTTCTGTAGTTGTTGGAATTTTGCGTAGCTATTTCCTTCTATGTTTATTTGACAAATGTGATTTTTTAATTTGAGATTTTTAGTTGTGTGGTTCTGAAGAAAACCTTTGGCTCGTTCATGCATTTTATTGGGATGAGTATCTTGCCAGCAGATCGCAATGATTTTCTGGCTGACAGATGTGCTAGTTCAAATTAGGCATTAAAACATGTTTAACTATAATTTAGTTAAACATTTATAAAACTTGAGATCAACAAACTTTGTTTTCTTCGTTAAGCTATGTAGTAATCGAAAAATCCACCATTGCAATTTATAACTAAATCATTTTAAATTTTTTAGAACAAAATATGGACTTTTTGAAGTGGATTTTAATAGCCCTAATAGGACTAGAACTGCCAAAAAATCTGCGGATTATGTTAAGAAAGTGTACAAGTCTAGATGCATTTTGGATGACAGTTCTGAATGTTATGGTTAGGTACAAGCTTGACGTTGTAATTACTGCGTGTGTTTATAAAAACTAAGAAATAAAATTTATTTTATACTAGTTTGTTTTAAATTTATTTTAAATCCTGGTAATAACTCAATTGGTAGTAAAAAGCATGTACGATCAAGGCACAAAAGCTTACTTTATCCAATGCTTTATTATAGTCAACAAAACATGCGTATATATCTTGATTGACGTCCAGGTATCTCTGTATCAGTATATTAAGTGAAAAAAGAGCTTCATGCGTTCCTAGTCCTTTGCGAAAACTAAATTGTGTATCATTAACGTCTATGTCCAATTTGTGATGTATTCGGTTATAAATGACTTTTAGTAATTACTTAAGCACATGAGACATCAAGCTAATGGTGCGGTAATTGCTGCATTCTCTTGCGTTTTTCTTTTTGGGGAGACAAATAAAAATCGACGTTAACCACTCTTTGGGTAATACGCCTGAACTATAAATTTGGTTTAAGAGTGTCACTAAAACATCAATGTGCTTCTCATCTAGAATTTTTAGGATTTCTATAAAAAGCATGTCAGGTCCGGGGCTTTCCCACTCTTCATTGTTTTTAATACGTGTAATATTTCTTCTTTTGTAATATATGGACCTATTTCTTCTGACGTAAGTTCTATGTGCTCCAGATCTCCTCTTTCATCATCTTTTTACTTTGTAGTCCGTCTGTTGTATAATAGTCCCGTGTATTTTCTTAGTCTTGTCAGTTTTTTAACTTTCTTGTGTAGGTTAAAGAGATCATATTTATTTTGAAGGTCTTCGATCTCTTTACATTTCTCTTCAAAGTATTTTTTTTGCCTGCTTTATCATCTTCCTGATCTCGCGATTTATCCCCCTGTATTTATTGTTATCTTTATTTTTAAATTGTCTCCGTTGTTCCATCATATTGAGTATCGCGTCATTTCTCCATTCTTTTTTTCTCCTTGCGGAAGTCTTTAGTGTTTGTTTACAGGTTTCCAGTAGACAATATTTTAGTCGATCCCAGTATTCATCAATATCATTGGTGTTTGTGTTTACTTTGCTGCATTTCACTTGCAGTTCATGTTGGAGGCATTCTTTTACTTTAAGCTCTTTAAGTTTTCTTATGTATATTGTAGGAATTCCTTGATGTCTTTTAATATTCTAAAGGTTGAGGTAATCTTGGCGACAAGTGGATTGTGATCTGAGTCCAGGATATGCTTTCACGGCTTTAACAGCATTACGGTATCTTTCATTAATCATAATGTAGACTATCTAGTTCGTGACTACTTGTGTTTGTAAATATGTGAAAAATGTGTTTGTAATAATCCAGTTCTGCTCGTGACACAATTGTAACAGACGGTCTCCACTCTCGTTTCGATTTCCCAGACCATAGTTTCCTATACACTTTCCGCTTTGTCCCTTTACAATGTATGCATTGAGATCATATAGGACTATCGCTGTATTTTAGAACAGTTCAATCTTTTTTAACTTTACAGCAATTTCAAATGGTTTTAAATTATATTTTTTTCTGTCTCCCTTGTTCAGGAGGGACCTCCCCTAAAACCACTGGGAATAACTGAATAAAATACTGCAGCACGTGGCCAACACCTCCTTGAAGACAACTTTACTTACAAGCCATAAGTATTATTTCATGTTTTGTAAAGCTATAGGCAAGATTTGCTTTGCTTGATTTTAATTTAATAATACAATTTTTATGTAAAATAAATATAATTAGTTCATGTCCCAAGCAAATTCTTTTTTCAGGTTTACTTCTGGAGCTATTCAAAACTCTTTCGATAGTTTAATCTCAATGGGAGTATCCATAACCATGATCTGGATTCCTTCTCATGTAGGAATCCCAGGTAACGAACTAGCCGACCTCTTTGCAAAACAAGCCTCGACTGAAAACATACAACTTCATACAGATTTACAGTCGCATTTTAAAAATATTATCCAAAAGTCTTGGCAAGATCACTGGAATAAAATCCCTTCCAAGCTTCGTGACATCCATCCCAGCGTTAAAAAGCTTGAGTTTCCTTCCATGACACGAAAAAACAAAATCTTAATTCGCCGGCTTAGAATCGGCCATACAAGACTAACTCATAAACATTTAATGACTTCTCAAGATCCACCTACATGCACACACTGTGGTAATATTTTATCTGTTAAACATATTCTCGTAGACTGTCCCCACTTTAACAACGAAAGAAAAAATAATCTTTTGAGTCAAAACCTACAAAATATTCTCAGTTGGCCAGATCAATTCCAAAACCTTACTAATTTCCTCTATGAAACCAAGCTTTACCAGGATATTTAGAAGAAGAAACGTAGTTTAGAATTTGATAATTAATAATTCTACCAATATTTAATGTATTTCTTTATTAATTGTAATTTTACTGTATATTCTTGTAATGTAATGTAATAAAATTTTATCTGTGTCAGTGACCTACGCTGTCGAGACACGTAAAGCCAAATAAAAAAAAAATAATAATATAATATTTGCAATTAACGCTCACAGGTCGCTTCTAACTGCTCAACTGTTAAACGATTACGCCCTTACGCCGTTCATTAGTAATAATTGCCATCATTACTTGCAATATCAAAATTTTATCTCTGAATCTTAGTAAAACGTCAACTGCTGAATACACACCGGCACTATTTCTTGTTAATATTGGCATCGGCTTTGGGACGTAGCTTTACTGCAACTACGTGACTAGAAATTAAAAGTTCATTTCATTAGCGAAGAATTTACAAGAGGATTTTCTGCTGTAATAAACTGAAACAGTATTCATTTTGAAGCAGATTATGGAGGTTTAGTTCAATTTGTTCGGAATGTGTCTGTAAATAGTAAATAGGAAATACGATGTAATCGCAGTTTATGCTCGAATAAGTCGTATTAAAATTGACGCTTTTTATAGCATTTTATTGCAGTATCTGGACAAAATAGAGGCAGGTGAATACTTACAGTGCTAATTAATAAGACATAGTTACGTCAGTGGTCTCAAATTTTCAAGTTACATGGTGCGTCTTGCATTTTCTTACGTCGCTTACAGCGTTTATCCGTCACCAAAAATTTCATGAGATCACCTTGGTTGGCGTTGGTATTAGATCTACGCAGATCTTGCGCAATACTTTCGATTGGAATCGTTGAAGGTTTTGTATGTTGGTATTACTTGATGTACCCCAGATTTGTGATGCTTACAGTCATACTGATTTTAAAATACATTTATAAATCAGAAGTTACCTAAATTAAAAGTTAGACTAAGATTTGAATTTCCACTCATGTACCAATACATATTCCTGTAGATTAAGCTGAGTTAAAGGCTTTTCTTTCAGATGTGGATGTCCCAATTAAGTTTGCTATCCAAATGAATTCCCAGTTATTTTACGACGGTATTAACTGCTAGTTGAGTGTTGTTTATAAAAACTGGTGGCGCGTTTAGGCCAGCTCTCTAGTTTAAGCAGGTGATTTTTCAATACCTGGGATGCTTCATTTGCTGTAGAATTTGAAGCCATGAGAACTGTGTCATCGGCTTATGTAGATCTGATTGTGGAAATCTGGAACATACTAAAAACAGATTAGTGATTTACCCACCTTTTTTGACTTCTTTGGTAGTATCTTAAAAGGATACTTATGAGATAAGGAAATATGGATTCAATTTTGGTGATAAGACCTACATGCCAAAATATGTCGAAGGCTTGAGAGACATCTAGAAATGCAGCAGTACAGTAATTTTTGAGTTTAAGGGAAGTTCTGATAGTTTTTACGGCTCTATAAATTAGCTAGATGGTACCATATTGTTTCCTAAACCCAAACTAATAAGTCGGTAAAACATTACTGTCATATAAAATAAGCTCCATTCTTCTCAGAAAAAGCCGTTTAAACACTTTGGATATAATAGGCAACCAGCTAATAGGGAGATATGAAGTGTGATCCTGATTAAATTTTGGAATTAGAACGATTTGAGCAACTTTGCTTTAAAATGGACAATAACCTGTTTTTAACCCTTATCAGGGCAAGGTGGGTCCAATGGGCCCGAGACGCAAATTTTTTTATCATAAATTGATAAAAAAATTTTTATTAAATTCTATGCATCACTTAATTTGTTTAGAAGTATGTTTCCTTCAACATGGTAATGTTCAACTATACAAAATATTCATTATAATTTTTGAAATTAATTAAAATAATAATATTGTTCTGACTTATGCGTTTTATTCATTTTATAAAGATTGCTTTTGTCGGTACTTTATACATGAGCTGCTAATTACCATAATCTTTTCTCAGAAGGGTTTTCACACAATTATGAAAGGAAACAACACCGTAATCTTTTTCCAGGGTATGCGTAATTATCAACCCCTCTTTTCAAATAAAATGCCCTGGTAGATTAACAAAAGTTTTTATTTATTTATTAATTAAGTCTTTATTTGGCCACAAATGTTTATTACTTGGGAATAAATATTTTTTCTACAAAAGTTTTCTTGCATTTCATTATTTTGTGCAAATCCTTTAGGTAGATCGCACTCTCGAGGTAGACCGTATACTGTAGTAGCATCTTTTTTAATCTAGACAATTTAAATGTAACTTTAATGAAAAATTAAAAAAGGAATAGTAGAAATGTATTCATATTAGTAAATATGAATGTTACATTCAATAACAGTGATGGGCTAAACGGACCCGAGTTCCTCGGTTACGTAAGTAAAATGTGTTGCCCGGATAAGGATTAATAGTGAATTAAATATAAAGTAATTAAACATACGCCTTCGTTGGTTTGATTTTTTATTACTAAACTAAATATTATATCATATCCAGGTGACTCTATATTTTTCAAATTATCAAATATTTCTTTAATTTTAGATTTTTTAACATATTTAATAAGGGGAGATATTTGATATGATGCATTTTGACTTCATGGATAGCTTTCTATTCTTCGAGTGATACTTCCCTCTGATGCAGTTGAAACTAATGCTTTATCTATATCAGTTTAAGCCTAAGTGCCATTTTGTTTCCTGATTGGAATATTCATTTGTTTGTTGTGTTTAAGTTTTTGTTGTTAGTTTACGCAGTGAATAATTTGTATCATCTTCATCTGCAGGTGAGACATTCTTTAAATATTTTTTGATTCCATTGTCTTTACGTTGAATCAATAATTTTCTTTTGAGTAGTCTGCAAGATCTATTAAGATTTACTTTATCTTCTTGATATCTGCCACCTCTTTCGCAGTTTCGTTTTTTGCAATATAAGTGTATTCATGTAAGTAGGATAGGATTCGGAGTTGTGTTTGTAGGTTATTTCTGGGGTAAACTTCCAAGCAGCTTGCCGAATAACTGTAGTTAAGTGAACTACTGCATCCTTTGTGTCGCTATCATGTTTAAGAGACGAGTTTACGTTAATGGATGTTTTTATTTCTTCCCAGTATCATTTCCAGTTTGTCCTTTTATTCAAAAGTGTTAAATGTTTAGGACAGTTAAGAATTTAGATTTGTAGATCTATAAAAAAGGGGAATAGTGAGAGGTCAAATGAAAGAGAAATTTTGACTTAGGTATGTGTTATTTCTTTTACTATAGCGAAATCAAAAAAATCATAAATTTTTTGTCTATCAGTGGGCATAAGCTAAATAAAATATATTGTGAGTAAGTCTTAAATGTATTTCAACAAACTTGTCTGTTACTTCAAATCAATAAAACATTTTTGAACTAAATTTAACTGAAACTCACAAACTTTGTGATTACACTGTAGTGTCCCCGTTCCGAAAACGCTTACACTGGACTTAGCAACCAACTCGTTTGAGCTTTTAGAACAAAGTTAGTAGTAGTATGCTGAGCTTGTTGTTAGTGCGAAATAATATACAAATTAGCGAAATACCTCGATATAAGCACATTCAAGACCTTGACTAAAATGGAATCTAGCCTATTATGAACTGAAAACCAACTTCGTTAATAATTTAATTTGGGAATTATGTGTTAGAAGAGCTCTTTGTGAGGTAATTTTACAGTAATTAGCTGATTTTCGTCAGCTTTGTGGAGTGTAAAAAGTTTTTGCTCTAAGTGTAATTACTAAAATCGGTGGTGTAAAATTCTAAAGAATTTAGTAATTAAAGAAATTTTATATTAAAATATATTTGGCATACAGAGTGAACCAAATGTCAGAAAATGCCTAATTACCTCTTAAATTAATGATCCTTGAATTGTACCATTTTTTTGGTATCATTAGACACTTTGGTGTTATAAATACAACACTATAAATATTGTATTACTATTGAAATCCTCGACGAAGTTCTTAAATAAATAAAACTTCTCAGTGCCAAATAGTTTTGAAGTAATTCAGTAATAAAACTAACAATAGCTTGAACTCTGCCTGTGGTGACAAATGGGTAAATCGAGTAGCTCAGGAGTCACCACAGCCGGTCCTAAGCCCGGGTAAAGTATGAAGTTTGGGCAGTAAGCTGACAACCCACTCCTGGAAAAAACACACTATTATGAAACCTGAACATTTGGAACAAGCTACGAAACATGGACTATATATTTGGTAACTGGAATGTGAGGACACTAAATAAACCAGGAGCTCAAACCACACTTCTGCAAGAACTACAAAGGTATAAGCTCATGACTACTGCTCTTCTGGAGACAAGATGGCTGGGGAAAGGTGTCCGGGACACTAAAATGCACACAACAATTCTATATAGTAGGAAGAAACGAGGAAGTAAAGAATGTGGAGTTGCATTTTGTGGTGGATAATGATTTGAAGTCAAAAATCATAGACTTCTAGGCAGTAAGTGAAGGGATATGCAAGTTAAGAATTTGCACCCACTTCTTTAACCTAATAATGATAATGATAAACATTCACTGCCCAACAGAAGAACAAGAACAACATACAAAGGAAAGCTTCTACCAACAGCTGAAGATACTATATGACAATGCGTCCAAAAATGACATCAAGATTATAATGGGTGATATAAATGCTAAAATAGGCAAGGAGCCGCAGTTCTATGGTACAACAGGAAAACACCGACTGCACAATGAAACAAGCGAGAGTGGGGAGTTTTTGATAAATTTTGCCACCAATAAAAACATGGTTATAAGTTCCACATGCTTTCCACATAAAGACATACAAAAAATGACATGGATCTTACTAGATGGAACCATTACCAGTGAAATTGACCATGTGCTGATAGACATAAGGGCAGCCAGTAGTATCTCAGATGTGAGAACACGACTAGAAGCATGCTTTGAATCAGAAAAAAACGAAAGACAACAAATAACAAACAAATTGGACCTGGAAAATCTGAAGATTAAAAAATGTAAAGAGAAGTTCAAAGAAGAAGTCGCAAATGAGAGGAAACAAGAAAAAGGCAAGAAGAGGAGCATGGTTCGATCTCGAGTGCAGACAAGCAATAGAAGAAAGAAATGAAGCACACAAAATGTATATAACAAGAAGAACACATCAAATACGAACATCATTTGAAGTCGCCAGACAGAAAGCAGACAAGATATTTATGAAATATAAAAAGAGCCTATGAAAATGGACAAATAGAAAAAATGGAAAAAAAATTTCAAAAACAACGAAATTGTAGGGGCTTACGAATACCTAAAAGAGATAAAAAGTGGGTATAAACCCCAACCAAGTCTATGTAAAGATCAAAGTAGACAAATAATCAGTGAAAAACAGAAAGTCACAGAAACCTGAAAGGATTATCTTCAGACCCTACTTTTTACACAAGTAGACACGGAAAATGAAATAAGTACAAACTACGTAAAAGAGAATAAAGTAGAGAGTGGAGAAGAAGCTCCAACCATAGAGGAAGTTCTCGAACGACGACTGGAAGAAAAGTAGAGTATGCCCGATCTATAAAAATGGAGACAAACTCCAGTGCAAAAACTACCTGAAAAATTGATGTACGAATACAAAACCACCGGACAGACTTTTTCAAAATTTCACAGGGACTAAAGCAAGGCGATGAGCTGGCCAAAAATTTGTTTAACCTGGCACTTGAGTATGTAGTTAGGCAAATACAAACTGGACGAGGAAACCTACTGACTAACCGAACGGTTTAACTGGCCGCTTATGCCGATGATATTAATATTATGAGTTGAACATTAACAGGAGCACAAGAAACATATATAGATTTTAAAACGCAATCTAGGTCTGGAAATTAACAAAGAAAAAAATTAATAATACAGACGAGAAGAAATATAGTCCCACAAAACATTACACATAAAGACGACATTGGAACGTTTGGAAAGTTTACATACCTGGGAGTAGAAATATATTCCGACGGATGAGAAGATGGAAAAATACTGAAGAGAATAACGCAGGCAAACAGAGCTTATATTGCCCTCTCCCATATATTTTGGTCTAAAAATGTCCACCGAAATAAATACAAAGATAAAAATATATAAAACCTTAATTCGACCAAAAGCATGCTATGGCAGTGAAGCATAGGTCCTAATAGAAACATCCAAAAGCAAACTCGACACATTCGGAAGGAAAGTACGGAGGAGAATACTATGACCTGTGAGAGAAAGCGGAATCTTCAGAAGTCGATACAACAACGAGCTTTATCAACTTTATAAGGAGTCACCACCGCTAGACTTCATTGGAATACAAAGATTGCAATGGGCCGGACCAAAAAGAGCACTGAATGTTAAAATGCAGGGAAAGAGACCGGTTGGAATGCCAAGAAAGCGCTGGGTAGACACAGTAAACAGCAATGCACAAGCCCTTTTAGGAGTCCGTGTATGGAGAAGATCAGCCAAAAACAGGTAAGGGTGGAGGCAAAAAATAAAGAAGGCCAAGGCTCAATTTGACCTGTAGTGCCATAGAAGAAGAAGAAGAAAAAGAAAGAATAACTAGCTTGACTTTTATTAAATTATTGAACTATTATAAATTGCGATAAAACTTTAGATTTATTGCAGGGTTTTGTTAAAAATCAACAAACCTCCTTACGAACCACGAAGAGTTGCACAAATCATAAATACATGATATAAGTACTTGTTCGTGTAAGATATCAGAATACCTTACAAGCTTTAAATTAAAAATGTACCTATTGTATAATCAGCATATGTTAGTTTTTATGTAATTCGGACCATCCACTTAAGAGCTAATTGGGCGTTTAGAGACTTTTGGACCACTACGTATAAAGGATAAAACAGTTAGAGATCAATTATATATTTCGTTTTAAATCGCTAAAAAACTTTAAGTTGATCCATTATTTTTGTTCTGTGTAAAACAAAAACTGTTTTATTGAATCAACCTCTTATACATTATTGTTTCTGACCGCTTTCATCTTATTCAGTGTTTGCAATATTTGTTTAAAACCCAGCTTTTATTTTTGGTCCCTTAACTAATGGCATTTCTCTTGTTTTTTCAAAAAAAAAAGACAACCTTCCGCCCATAATACGGTTTCGGGTAATTTAATATACGACGCTCAACTCCTCTGTTGTTTCTGCTCACAGTCTACAAAGGTAGTAAACTCAGTTTTGTTTTAAAGCACTCTATTTTTTTATGAAATATCCTTTTTATAAAAGATCCGCAATTTGATTAATTACCCTCTTCTGTTCTAAATAGAAATTACCGCTAAATCTAATCAAGAGACTATATGTATTAGGATCCAAAAATATAAATGATGGAGCATATTAATCCGATGTGGCTAAACAATACGATTTTTCGTGTAAAGAAAAAATCAAATTATTGTAGAAGCATTTATTTAAGTTTTCATTTGTACCAACTGGATTGCAGCAGCGCAAGATAGATCTGAATGGGATTTTTCGAGGAGGCCTATGTTCAGCAGTAGACGACTATGGGCTGAGGATGACGATGATCCATTCAAGAAGTATTATATAAAATTTACTTACTGAAAATTGTATTTATTGTTTGGTTATCGCAGAAAAATATAAAAAAAATTAAATTTAATGAATTAATTTCTCGAGTTATTCGAGAACAATAGAAGTATGAAATGATTGATAAAAAGTCTAAGAACGGGGACAAGGCAGATAATAAAGATTAAAGATAGAAATGGTCATCTTACAACCAACAGAGAGGAAACCCTTAAAATAGTTGAAGAGTTATACAAATTGCTGTACACAAGCAAACACAAAGCAAATAGCAGAGAAGATCAAGTACCAGAAATATTAACAAGGAAAAAGGGCACTGTCAACCAAGGATCAGAACTTCTTTCGGAAATCACGATAGATGTAATTAAACTAGCCCTAAGAAAAGCTAAGAATAACAAATATCCAGGCGAAGATTGTGTAGTTACAGATGCAATCAAAATCGAAGGCACTTGCCTACTTAAAAAAATAAACAAACAACTTAAAACCTTTTTAACATGGGCCTTTTGGACAGTAATATACCCGACAAATGGCACAATGCTGAGGTAATTCTATTGTACAAAAAAGGAGATCTCCATGAATTAGAAAACTACAGACCTATGTCTTCTTAGTCACCTATACAAACTCCTTACAAGAATCGTAACGAATCGTCTTGAGAAAAAATTTGATTTCTTCCAGCCAATAGAGCAAGCGGGATTTCGTACCGGATTTGAAACAAATATTTACTTACAGAGCATTAAAACGGTAATAGAAAATACTATCGAATAGAATCAACCACTCGTTTTGGCTTTTGAAGATTTCCATAAAGCCTTTGATACGGTAAAATTTGACAAAATCCTGGAAGCACTTTGGAATCATTAAAGCACTTTGATTGATTTCTTGTTTTAAAAAGTGCTAACAATTTTTCGCTCTCCATTAAAAAGACCAATATAAAACCAATAAAAATACCCCAAAAAAACTCGCCAATTAGACCAGATCTTCTGTATAAATGATTATAATATATTTGGCAAAAGTGTTGATAAAAAGTTTTTAATAGGTAAACCATGATATTAATTTATCGATATCTGTAGAGTCCTAAATTTTTAATATAAATAATTATTTAAGTATTAAAAAATCAGTTTGTGGTAACAATGAATTAAAATTATTCTTTTACATGCGAAGCATGAAGTTGACTGGACTAGCAAAGGTCCAATTGTTCAGGTCCATAAAAATGGAATGGAATGTAAATAAGTAAGGCGACAATGTTTGCTAAAACTAGTAGATAATTCATTTCTTTGTTGAAAGAGTAAATAGGGACTTAAATATTTTTTAACACAGTAAGTGTCGTAAAAGAATCAGAAAATCAAAAGGTTCAATAAAAGAATTAAAATTTGAAAAACTAAAAAGAATAAAAATGTTAAGTTCTCGAAAAAAAAAAAATAAATATGTATTTTCTAATTGTAAATTAAGTTTATTTTATTAACTAAATTAGAGAAAAGTCTACATATTTAAGGTTTATAATGTATTTTTATAGAACAGAAAGAGATCCGTGAACTTCGATGGCAAGTAAATTTGTTCTTGCATGTGCAGCCTTTGGACTGTTTCACCAAATGAGTCGATTTGGAAAATTCTTCGCCTTAGCTGATTTTAATTTTGGGCCTTTTATCCATTATTATACACCATTCGACTAAAAACGGCCCAAAACTTTTCTATGCCTCTCACCTGAGGCACATTTGGAGAGTTTTTGGAGCTTGGGAACAAAATTTATATTTTGAGAAGTTAACCAATCTGTCCTTCTCCTGGAGTAATCTCTTGGCAAAATATGTATTTATCATTGTGGTGATAAGTATTTATAAATTGAATAAGCTTTGTAAGACACCTTTCAACGTAATTGTCAGCATTGAGAGCTTTACCGCGGACATGCCCAACAAACGGCTGTGAAATACCTGCTTCTGGGATGGCACACCATACCAAAATTTTATCAGCAAATTTCACCTTTCCCTTAAACCTAACTTCATTCGGTGCATGTTGTAGATTGCGTGTATAAAATCCGTCGTTGCGCTTTATTTGGAAATTGGATAAAGTAAAATACTTTTCATCATCAATAATGAGAATTTTACCGGCAAAATGAATACGCCTCAATGCACGGCAACATCTAGGAATTTACTCTAAGTGGGTCGAAAGCTAAGGAGCTTTTTTTTCCTTTATATCTTTTAAAATTATTTCTAGAGATTGTTCTACTTAAACATTATATCTTCGGCCAACATTTCGCAAAGACTTTCCTAATTAGTTCTCCATACTCTGAATTAATCTCTGTTCCCAAGCAGAAGTTAAAACTCTTGGTCTTCCACTTTTGGGCAAATTAGGGCATGATATACCATTTTTGGTCTGGTAAATCGTTGACACAGAAATATTGTGAGCACTAAAAATTCTTACAATATCGCGTTTTGGTACATGTCCAACTAACCGATAAATACTTTAACGATTATTAAATTGGAACGACATCTTAATGGACCGTATTTATCAAAACTGATATTCTTTATATCGTTTAAGTTGTTTACTAACTTTGCTTTCTAATGGCAATGTGATCCAATGCTTCCTACCAATAATACTATTAAATCTAAAATGTTTCGAAAAATTTAGGGAAATACGTTACTAACAAGCTGATAAAACGTTTAGGTTCTTTTTAGGAATTGGAAAAACTACCAAAAACTGAAGAATTAAAGAACTGGTAAACGGGACACAAGATCCAAGCAATTAAACAAGATGAAAAATCCAATGAACTGTCTATGGATAATCTGACTCCGCCTACTAAACGAGCACTGTGTAAATTTTGCTCTAAAAATGCTAATAACATCAATATTTTATGTTGCATATGTTATAAGCATATTCGTAAAACTCATTACTTTTATTACTGTCCTAGTTGTAAACGAGAATAAATTTTGAAGGCAAAATTTTATTGGGCTTTTCCTGTAATTAAAGGGAACACATCACTATTTTGGTTTAGTTAACTATATTTTTTTAATAGAGTTTTGATTAGCACCATTAACTTATTTTAAGCAGAAATGACAGAACAATTAACAACATTAATTAATAAACTTATAAAACACAATAAAATACCGGGATAATGAAGAACGAGCGAACTAATTCTACTATTCAAAAATAGAGATAAAAACAGCCAGAAAACTACAGATGTAAAAACTTGTTAAATACTACGCTAAAACTTACAACTAAAATTTTACAATTGTTAATAAATCAGAGGATAAGTTTAACAGATGAACAACAAGGTTTTCGTAGTGGAAGATCGTGTACAGATGCAATATTCTTTATTTTCTCGTAGCACTACAATTTGGAGTGGGTTTTGGCTGACTGCACAACTGGCTTCCATCTTGAATGGTCCTCCATAATAGTTGGGTCAGTGGGTAGCCCCATTGTTCTTAGATCTGACCATATTTTGTCTCTCCATCGCATTCGTGGACGTCCTAAGTGCCTTCTTCCTGTGAGGGCTTCCTCCCATATTAGCTTGGCAAGACGGTTATTAGGGAGTCTATGGACATGGCCAGCCCATCTTAGACGTTGAGATTTAATCTCTTGGACTATATCGCTCACTCTATACATCTGCTTGACCTCAGCATTTGTTCTCATTCGGTATTGGTTGCTATTAATGTCGTGATAAGGCCCAAAGATTCTTCTGAGGATTTTCCTCTTAAAACATCTGAGCTTTCTTTCAGTTTATTTAGTCAGGGTCCACGTCTGACATCCATACATGAGCACCGGTCTAATCACCGTATTATATATTCTAATTTTTGATGTTCGTGTGAGGCTTTTAGATTTAATAGTATTGTGGAGGCTGTACATACACCTGTTTGCTGCCTGAATTCTTCCTTTAATAGCTTCCGCGATATTTACAGTGATTGTTGCTCCGAGATATTTAAAACTCTCAACTCTTTCAAAGTTATATGGGTCTATTGTAACATTTTGCCCTATTCTATCTCGTCCCTTTTGTCTGTTGATGCACATGTATTTGGTTTTCTCTTCGTTTAGACCAGTTTTCTTTGCCTCTACCTCCAATTTATTAAAAGTCTCCTTCACATTGGTGACTGTGTTTCCCACAATGTCAATGTCGTCTGCGTATGCTAGTAGTAATTTTGGTCCATTTACTGTCAGTAATTCTGTTTTAAGTTGTGCTGCTCTTGCATCTTTTTCCAGGATCATATTAAAGAGGAGAGGTGACAGCGCATCTCTTGGTTTCAGGCCACTGCTTATTTCGAAAGATTCTGAGAGTTTGTTACCTATCCGTATTCTAAATCTACAGCTATTCACACATAACGTAACAAGCTGGATAAGTTTTTTTGGAACTGAAAGTTCTGCCATTGCATTTCACATCTGATCGCTTTTAATGCTGTCGTACGCTTTCCGGAAATCTATGAAGAGATTATGGATAGGTCTATTGAATTCCCATTCTTTTTCAAGCAGCTGTCTTAGAGTAAAGATCTGATCTATGGTCAATCTATGTTTTCTGAAGCCGGCTTGGTATTCCCCCATAACATTTTCTACAAACGGTGTCAGCCTACTTAATGGGATGTTTGCTAAGATTTTATATGCCGTATTAAGTAGGAAGATGCCTCTATAATTAGAGCACTTGTCTCCCTTTTTATGGATGGAAACTATTACACTTTCGTGCCATTTTGTTGGTATTTTCTCTTCTTTTCATGTACGTGTTATTAGTTTGTGTATTTCTCTATGTAAAGTTTCTCCTTCGTATTTACGAAATTCAGCCAGTATATTGTCAGATCCTGGAGCTTTTCTGTTCTTCAATGGGGGTCTTCTACCGGTAGGTCCACCCCAAAATATATATTTTCTCCATGTTCTTACTGGTTGCAATATTCATTATAAAGCAAATTACTAAGAAATTACCAAATTTTAATAGACCAGCATTTCTGTGTCTTATTGACATAAATAAAGCGTTTGACAAAGCAAGACTCAAAGATGTAATATATCTTCTGTATAATAGAGAAAATCCTGTAAATATTATAAAAACTATCAAAAATATCTACCAAAACAACAAAATGGAAGTCAGTATAGATGAACAACTTACAGAACCTAAAGAAATAGGCAGCGGAATAAGACAAGGGTATTCATTTAGTCCCATGCTCTTCAATTTGATCATGGATGAAATCATCAAAATCGTTAACAAAGCAAGAGGATACAGAATGGGAAACAAAGAAACAAAAATACTTTGTTATTCAGACGATGCAATAATAATAGCCCAAGATGAAGATAGTCTGTAAAGACTGGTCCACAGATTTACCATAAGAGCAAAAGTATTTAAGAGGACAATCTCATCTCAAAAAACTAAAATAATAGTAGTCAGCAAAGAACCAACTATATGTAAAATAAAAATTGGTGGCGTCAATACTGAACAAGTAATGGAAATAAAATACCTAGGAATTACACTGTCTAGCTATGGAGACCTGGACAAAGAAGTGAGAGATCAAGTACAAAAAGCTACACTGGCAGGATGCCTTAATAACACTATATGGCGAAACAGACACATTAACACTGAGATGAAGTCATAAATTTATAAACCCAGTGTAAGATCAATAATAATATACGCCTAAGAAACAAGACTCGACACAGCCACAACGCAAAGGCTACTGGAAACGGCAGAGATGAGAGTACTGAGAAGAATTACAGGAAATACGCTGAGAGATAGAAAGAGAAGTGAAGATATTAGAATAAAATGTAACGTACAGTGTATAAATAAATGGACACAAAATAGAAAAAAAGAATGGAATAACCACATAAGCAGAATGGAGGATACCCGTGTCATAAAAATAGCAATAGATAAGTCGCCAATCGGCAGAAGAAGTATAGGACGACCGCTTAAGTATAGCTTAATCAAACAACTAGTATATCTGGTGTAACTTTGTTTGCGTATATATTATTTCAAAATGTTTCGAGCCGATCTAGAAAAAATGAGAAAATCAGTTTTTTGATGTGGTGTTTAATCGTTTAAGATTTAGTCACAATTAATTAAAAGTACTCTGTACTGTTTGCTTTTGTATTATTTATAATATTGTTTAAGAAAAAGCTCTTACAGATGTAAACATTAAATCGACAACGTTCTTCCTTTAGCCCCAAGCAACTTAATTTGAATTACAAATAAGGAGTTAAACAGGGAACTTTTGTCGCTAAGATGTCTTTCATAGAGACTTTATTAATATACAAAACGGGAAGCCGATAGGAGAGTAACATAATTGTAGGAAAGAGGAACAAAAAGCGAACATATCAAATTTTTCTCCTCGTTCTTTTTAAAAATTCCTAAATTACTTGGTTTATTTTATGATTTCGTCGAGAAAGACATAAAAGATAGTTTGAGGGACAGATATTTTTTACATTGTTTCATTAAGAATAAAATCACAAGTATTTTGAAGTTTAAAAAAGTACTTACCTTAGGTGGATTTTCGAAAGCCTCGATCACACGTTCAATAAGCTGAACAGGGATCCAGTTATAGATCTGGAAAAATATTTAGTTACAGATATTGCTCTTTTTTCTTTTTTATTTTATTATAAAATAAAAAAGAACTTTAATTTGTATGTTATTCTAATATATCTAGGTTCGTCTAATTCACTGTTTATAGCTCTACCTAAGAAGACAACAGCAAAAACCTGTGCTGATTATAAAACCATCAGTTTTGCATTCGATGTGTGTTAAATTTTTTCCTTGGAAATAACGACACTGGTGGAAGCGCTGTTCCATTTGCTCCAATAATATTCACTTCAGTAATCAGTTCTCCTCTCTCACATGACAATACTTTATCAACTTGATGCTAACCTTTTGTAGCAACTACATTTTGAGTTTTTTAAATTGTGGTTACTCCCGTGCCTTTTTAGAATCTCCTCTAACTTACCCTGAAATTTATCGACTGTAGATTTATTGAAACTGGAAATTCTCGCAAGTTTGTATTCTCCGGGGTACGTAAGGATAGTTCAGATTGTCGACTTAAAAATCCTGCACATCAGTCCTTTCCAGCTGATTTGTTTACTTTCCGAGGCTCTGGAAATTTGATTTCGTTTTTTTTCGACAAATTTGTTTGCTAATCTGCGAGTCTCTTTAGGAGTTAAACCATGGTACATATTGGAACATCTCTTAAGATACAACGCAAGGAAGGCTTCCATTTCATTAGAAAACTTGGCATGTGACAAAATGTGGAGAGAATGTCGTATTGCCAATTCCTACTTCTTTAGCTTTCTTTACATATAAAGCTAGTATTGATTTTTTAACTTCATGCTGTTGAGCGCTTTTTCTGATGAAAAAATTTCTAAATAAAATATCAGCTGTTGCACTTCGCATGGCTTTTTCGGAAAATGGTCCTTCGGTTAGTCGCTTATATTTATACGGCATGTTTTCTGTAACAACTGTATAAATTAAGGAGGGTTTGGACACTTGTGGGAGTGTTTGGACAGGTGTCCATACCCTTCCACAAGACAGTTGAGATCAATAAATGCAAAGTTTATTAAAGCGTCTTTATATATCCTAAAATTAACAACAAACTTTCATTATCTAGGCTTACCTAATAGCAATACTCAATCAGTATCCCAAAACAAACATTCTTCTTCTTGATATGCCTATCCGTTACGAATGTTGGCGATCATCATGGCAAGATTTATCTTATCTACAGCAGCACGGAAGAGCTGCTCAGATGTTGTATTGAACAAGATTCTGAGGTTCTTTAACCAAGATGTTCTTCTTCTTCCTGGACCTCGTTTTCCAAATATTTTTCCTTGCAGAATGGCTTGAAGAAGAGCATGTCTGGATTTATTTCGCAGAATATGTCCGAAGAACTGTAACTTTCGAGATTTGATGGTGGTCAGTACCTTTCGGTTCTTATTCATTCTTCTGAGAATCTCCTCATTTGTGACTCGGTCAGTCCACGGGATCTTAAGCATTCTCCGATATAGCTATATCTCAAATGATTCCAGTTTTCTGCACATATCTTCGTTCAAGGTCCACGATTCAACACCATAAAAAAGGACAGAGAAGACGTAGCATCGCAGCATTCTTACTTTTGTATTTTTAATATTGTTCTGAAGCTATTTTCTTGTGGAATTTTAAATTAATTACTATTTAAATGGGAATAAGCCACAATTAAAGGTTAAAATACGCTTATTGACGTTTCAATTTCCACTTCGGAAATCGTTCTCAAAATACAAACATTAGTAAATTAAACACATTTTGTTTTCTGTTACTTAGTGAAAAATTCTTCTAATAATTTAATTTTATCTGACTCATCTATATTGACAATTCAGGCATACCTTATACATTGTAAAGTAGACGACTTTAAAATGATATTGCCAATATTGTTGAGTTGCGTTCCTGGGACGACTTTACTTATAAGATAGTTCATTCGATTACATGAAATCAACTTTAACTTGAGGATATCCGTCAGAAAAGATCATAACATGTAATTCGTCTTTAAAAAGACAAATACATGCCATGATGACAGTAAAATTCTCCTGTTAGTGAATTTATAGTAAATTATGAGGGAAAAACCAGGAAAAAACCTCATAATACTATCCCGACATGGTAAGTATGTGATCGTGCATTTAGTTTACCTTTAATAAACACCAAATTCCGATTTTATATGTTTGTTATTTAAAAAACATAAATGATGTATTCTCTATATGTTACTGACTTACCAATACTGGTATTTTCCTTTTAATAACTTCGTCTTTTAATATGGGTAACCAGATCCTACTACATTCTGCCGAGGAATTCGCGACACAATTGGTCTCATTTAGCATAATTAGAGCCGCTTCTTTGATTTTTCTCTTTTTACCATCCGTTTCTTTTAGGACTATATTTGAATCATTCCATTGAACCCTATGTTCATTATCCCATGCGTGTTTACATATTTGATATTTATCAAATTCTCTATTTTTAATATAGGATTGATGTTCACTTATTCTAACATTTAATGGTCTTGATGTTTCACCTAAATAAAACTGATCGCATTCACAAGGTATTTTATAAATGCAATTCTTTGTCCTTTCTTGATCATTGTTAGGTTTGGTTTTGGACAAAATAGATCTCAACGTGCTTGTTGTTTTGAATTTGGACTTTTGTATTAAGAGAGAGGTTGTGACTCTTAAAGAAGACCCCCATCCGATTGAAGGTGGATCTAGCTTTTCCGATGCGTGCTCTAATCTTCTGGTTGTTGGTCCTTTCTTCGTTTATTATGGTATATAAACAAACCCAGCTAATTAAAAACACAGTTTCAAATTGCTAAATATTAGAACAGCATGTAAAAGTTCGAAAATGTCCTAGCGTCAAAACAAATTAACCTGCCGGCTTGGCGTCTTGACAGGTACTAAGAATACAGAAATACACTTTAAGCTATATCTGCAGTTACGCTTGTTGTCCAGTGGAATGGGAATTATGAGAGTGTCCAATGCCTCACGCTGTGGAAATTCTCCCGGCGCTCCTGCTTTGGGCTTTTTGTGTAAAATGTTTTTAGTAATGTTCTTAGTGTATTCAGTTAGGTATCTTATTAATCACATTGTAATTACATGATAACGTTATGGAGTATTTTTATCATTAAAATGATATTAGTAATAAGCTGTAGTTAAATCTTTTTATTCTGTAGGTAAATTATTTACATACACCATTGATATATCTCAACACACTCAACAACGAAAAAAATGCCCTGCTGTTACAGCTAATCAAATTGAGGACATATTTCTGCACATATAAATCCCAGTTTTATTTTCGTGAACCTGAACAAATCTGCCTCTTGGTCTGGCTCGTAAAATTGAATTCATTAGATTTACTTTGCATATTCGGGGGAGAAGCTTTTATCACTGCAGATAGTATTTCAGTTTTATTAGATATAAAGCAAACTAGTATATTCCACAGCACGTTAACTTCCATCATTTAACTTTGGGAAATATTAAATTTATATATTGGCCAAACTTTAGGATTACCGAAAATAGTTCCTATTAGTTTGGGGTTTAGTATTGCGTTCGGAAAACTAAAATTTCAGTTAACTTTTGGTGATTTTGTATTATGACCCTAGCGATTAGGTCCATTTTTGTGTAATTTATACTTTTTTTCATAGAAATTGGCTACTATTTATACAAGTTTTTCTTGGGCTTCTTACTAAATACAAAAGTTATACAGTGGGTTATTCATTATAAATCTGTACCTCTTCAGTCCGGTCGAAGGGTGATACTTATAGTTCAGTCAAAATAAAAATATTGTATAAATACGGGATTAAAATTCTCCTTTTACTTTGTCAATAAATCTTATAAGTCGACCTTATAATTTTTGTTTTCTGACAAGCTTTTAACAGCATTTTTTAAGTAAATATTTAAATATCTTCATTTTTTGTTAATATTCTCCAATCTATTTTTACTTAAAATTTTCAACTAGCTGGTATGGTGTTTGTATTGTTTTTAATTTGTAATTAAGTTGTCTGATTAAAATTTTAAAATATTTCTTTTTTTGCAAAACTTTTTATACTAATGCCTTGATTTTTTTTTTATTAAACTTTCCATGTCGTGGAATCATCTTGATATGAGCCCGTCATTATGCTCTTCAAGATAAACTTAAAATTCTCGGCATGTTGCTTAAAACTACAATTATCAGAGTGCATTCTGACTTAATTATCTTAACAATGGAGCACCGAGGCACATATGGTCTCCATGAAAATTAGAGTGTATGACAAAAAGGATGCAAATAATCCGACAGAAAGTTATTTCACCGGAGAGACGGGTTGATAAACAATTTAAGTTGATGTATGAGGGTAGAGATTTCGTTAATGATCAGCCGGATTTAGGAGTTATAGTTTGTGCCTCATTATTAAATTTACGAGCTATAGCAGCTAAATATTCAGATTTACGTCAAGTATACTAATAAATTATGAAATAATTCTATTATAATTAATAAATAACAAAAACAATTAACACAAAAAATGAGCTAACACGTAAACAGGAACATAATTGGCAACACGACAATAGAATTTGGTTTCCAATTTTGATTAGTTCAAAATTAGTTCATCAGATTAGTTCATCACAAAACAATAAAGATTAAATAAATATGTACAATTTAAAAAATATTCACAATATACGCCAAAATGCAATCTTTAAAATTTATTTTATAAATAAAATCCAACTGATAAAAAATATTTTCCGGATGTTTTTGACGATTTATGTCCAATATTAATGTATTTTGTCAACATTTTCGACATTTATTCAGAGAATCCATTAATGTATGGTAAGTATATTATAGTGTTTGTTTGATTTAGTGAGTATTATTGCTAGGTATGGTTTTAGAACAGGGCGGATCTGTTTTTAAAAATATCAATTTTTTTTAATTTTCTTGATTATTTTTAATTGTATTATATTTAAATTAAATTGTCTATTATAAAATACGTCTGGTTAAAAACGCTTTAGTTTATTTCACTTGCTGCAAAATAGCAATAAATACTAAAAAGGGAGGAAAACAAGTCTTTTCTTCTCACATCTGAATTTAGTCGGTTTTTCACAGATCCGCCTTTGTCAATTTGGGATCATTTTGGACTGGTATTGGAATGAGATTAATTTCTGATAACACAACTTCTTTTTTTAATTAGATGGTTGTAAAATTCTGGTGGTTAATTTTTTTTTTTTTTTTTTTTCAAGATATCTTTGACTTTTTTCATATTTTCTTAACGGTATTGAGGTCTAGATAGCTTAATTGCTCTGTTAGTAAGGCTGAATAAAACTCTTATTTTATGCGTTATAATTGCAATGGTATTATAATTAAGATATCTTTCTGGCCAAACATCTTTTGTAAACCAGTTAGTAGTGATCAGATTTATCAGTTACAGATTTTGAAAAAAGAACATAACTACAATAAAAGATATATATTGGAGATGACTCATACAAAGAAAGATTAGAATTCTGTCAATAATAAGATCTAGAAGATCTATCCAATATGTATCCTAACTTATTAAATTTAGGTGTTTCCTAAATGCACCATTGGCACATAATTAGGATACGAGTCTAAACCACTTTTATTTCGAAGGTCCTGCCATATTAAAAATATTGATATAACCTAAAAAATGTCATAGTTCTAATACATAGAGAAGACTATAAATTATAAACTTATAACAAGAAATGGTTTCCTGATCTTAAAACAGTCCTAAAATAACGTTGACTGGGTTTTAGTTGTTTCTCTCAAAACAGCAACAGAATTAGCTCAATTTAGTACCGAAATCTATGTAAAGTTAACTGAAGGTAAATTTTTAATAAAAAATCACGATCTCATAGTAAAGCTCCAATTTCTTGGTTTGATGATGAACTAATAGTAATGCGAGAGAATTTTTCCACAGTCAAGATAATTGCTGATGTTATCAATATGGCTTTAAATATAAGTGTAGCATACACTTATATTTACATACTCTACTCCATACAACATACCCTGTTGTATGGAGTAGAGGCTTGGACACTAAAACAGTTGACCACAAAAAACATCGAAGCTTTCGAGATGTGGTGCTATAGGCGCATTCTCAGAATATCATGGATGGACCGCGTCACTAACACGCAAGTACTCCAAACTTTAGACAAAAGATGCGAAATTCTAAATGAGATAAAAACTAGAAAGATAGAATACTTGGGGCACATTGTGAGAGGTGAAAAGTACGAACTTTTAAGAAATATCATGCAGGGCAAAATTAAGGGCAAAAGAAGTGTGGGAAGAAGAAAAATATCGTGGCTTCGTAATCTACGTGAACGGTTCGGGTGTAGTTCGATTGAACTTTTTAGGCGCGCTGCTAACAAAGTCGCAGTGGCCATGATGATTTCCAATCTCCGCTAGGAGTGGCACGAGAAGAAGAAGAAGAAGCATACACTAGCTATACAGAAAATTGTGAAAGATATAGTTGATGGCTTGGAGAAAAGTTATTTTATGTCTTTGACATTGTGTGACTTATCCAAAGCTTTTGACTGTGTTTCGCATGGATTGCTGTTAGAAAAAATACATAAATGCGGTATTAGGGGAAACACTCTTATCTAAACAGTTTTTCTTAATAACAGCTATTCTGAGTTTAAGACTGTCAAACATGGGATTCCTCAAGGTTCGATATTAGGACCCACTTTGTTTCTTATTTATCTAAACGATTTATTTTACTACACTTTACATATAAAATATATTTGCTTCACACTTAATACAACTCTCATTAATACTGATATTACTCAGCAAAATTTAAAAATGAAAATAGATAGTGATACCCAGAAAGCAAAAAACAGGTTTGTATAAAATGGGCTGAAGTTAAATGAAGAGAAAAATCAGAATTTGATTTTTAGTTCTGATTGGAAATATATCTCAAGAAATAGTGTTAAACTGTTAGAAAACTTTCTAGATGATAATTTTGATTGGAGTGCTCATAGACTTGCTACAAGTATATTTTTAATAAGCAACTTAGTTTATATGATTTCTAAAAGTACCTTTAGAATGTGTTTTTTGCACTATTTCATAGCCATCTACAGTACGAAATAACTGTTTGGGGTAATTTTGTCGCATAGATCAAATTTAAAACTACAAAAAACAGTAGTGAGGATACTTGCAAGAGCAGAGTATAGAGGACACCGTAAACCTTTATTTCTGGATTTAGGTATTATGCCACTACCTTCACTCCATTTATATAAGACGCTGATTGAAATTAATGCCAGCAAAGGTAAGCTTAACATAAACTCCATCTTGCATGATTACGATTACAAGATCTAGAGATGCTATTAGAGCACGACGTTTTAGGTTGACAAAGAGCATAAAAATTCGACTGATGTTGGTTTGTATAACATTTTTTGTCAGATCAAGTAAAAAGTCTTCACTTATTATCTTTTAAGCTTAAAATCAAACTAAACTTTTTAAAACAATGTTTTTATTCAAAAACGGAGTACCTAAGTACAGCTTTTACACAATAGTACTGGTTTGGTCAGGATGTTTGCCTATAATGACGGTATTTCATGTTTTTATATTTTAATTTAGTGTGTTTGTCGTTGTTTAAATTGTTAATAGTAAATATCTGTTTGCAATGTTTAAATTTGCAAAAGTTTTATATGAATGTATGTAAAAATTATTGTCAATATTCCTTTGACTTGTCAAAAACAAAACTCTCTTTGTATATTGACTAAATAAATTCTATTCTATTCTATATATATATACATCTTAGATTTTTATTAAAAAGTTTCTAAACAGATTAAAAAAAATTTACTTTAAAAATCTTGGAAAGTGCAGTTCAGATATAGACAAAATGCTGCACTTTTAAAAGAATCTTAAAAAAATATCCACGTACTGTATTTATATTTATATATTCAAAACATTTGAAAAGTTTATTTGAAACTCCATATGAAGTATGAATATTGTATTCATGCCTTCCTTAAATCTCAAAATGAACCGAATAGATTTCAGTAGATATTGTACGTATCATGTATGTGATATTAAAGTGATATTAAAGTATTATGATATTAAAGTATACTAATATTTAATATGAAAATATGAAATTTCATTTCGTGTGAAAATTGGTAACGGAGATAAAACATTTTCTTTTATAACGAGAAAAATTTATGTTACAGGTGTATATCGTGGTAGTTTTCTCACGACTAAAAAAGTTGACAGCACAAATGATTATTTATGTCAGTTATTTATCGTTATATATCTAATAATTATATTCAAAATTTAGGGGTTCAGCGCATAAATTAGTTAAGTCACCAGATGCAAAAATATTCAAAAGATGTAAAACACATTTTTTGGGTAAACTTTTAGATAATTAATCAAGGAGAAACAACTAGCGTGTTGACGAACAAATTATTTCTACGTAATGCCGGCACAATCTAAAACAATATATATATATATATATATATATATATATATATATATATATATATATATATATATATATATATATATATATATATATTGTTATGATGTGTTTTTTTTTGTTTGAATGATGAGCAATGAGTATTTTTAATAATATAGGGTTTTTATCGCGGTTCTCAAAGAATTAGCTTGTAAGTACTTTCTTAAATTATCTTTATTATAACTATTATGAAACACACATATATATCTAACTTAGCCAATGTAAATTTAAAATAAACTATCTTTAAATTGATGTTCTTATAAAACTAATGAAATTCTATAGACAATGTTAAATTTAAACAAACTATCTTCAAAATTGAAATTGTTATGACATTAACTAAATTATATTAACAAAATTTTGTACCTTTCTTTCACTGAATGCCTAAATGAACTATTTTCCACTAAGTATATAGATTCTAATCACCACTGAATGTCTTCGTACTTCAGTTATCCTTGTTTTTTTTTGTGAAATTACTTTTTTCAATTATCAGCTTCTACCAATTTAAGATATATTTTTCTTCACCAGCATCTATACACCACCAACCAAACCAGCAAACAGCATTTATATTTATTCTTCTTTTCAATATACCAATATCCAATTATTATAAGTTGATTTATATTAATCTCCAACCATAATATAATTTAATTTCTTCCAATATACTTTTATAATCTCCAATAATTATTTGTGTATAATTATAAATGTGCATTAATTATATGCATAAATTTTAATCTTCATTTAACTCACTATATTAAACAATTCGACTATTTGTACCTGATTCACTGACTCCAACTAACTTTCATATTTCTTACTAAACTTTTCTGACTGACTTCTTGAAAATTCTGAACAATTTACTTCAATATTCACTAACTAATTGTATCTTTCTACTAACTTTCATAATAAACTGGCCTGACTTCTGACTAAAAACTTAAAAACTGCCAAAAACTCTTCTGACTGCACTATCTACAACTTTTCTGACTAAAAACTTTCAAAAACTGCCATCTTGAATCCAAATCACGGGTATTTATATCTTTTTTGGATTTCTAGAACCATCTCGTAAGATATCATGTTCCAATTTGTTCTATTTAATACTTGTCTGAATTTTCTGGAACAAACCATTTCGCAAACATGGCCATCTCCGGAGATCCAGAGAATTCCATTCTTTTCTATTAATAATTTTGTTGACATTTAGGCTTTTCAGATCAGAATATATAATTAAATTAGTAACTAACACTCTAATTTAATAAAATACACATTTCAAACAATATATTATAATAACCCACTTTATATTCGTAAATATTCTTAAACGTCACTTCAGAGTATAAATATCTGTCAATCTCCGAGAGTATTTTTGGTTGCCTAAGCACATGGCTCACTTATATATATTTACAATATTAAAATACAACTTTTTACAATAATTATATGCTAATTTATTAAAAATGCCCTCACATAAATATATTTTTATTAAATTCTCTAGTATATAACTTATTTAAAACAACCAAATATCTAATATTATGTAGTATATAACTTATAAATTATTTTCTATAAACCCTAATTGTCACAATACCCCAAAAATAATATTTAAAATAAATAATTTACTTATTATTTTTTTAAATATTAATTTTCTCATACCTTATTAAATTTAATAAATCAAAATTTTTTTTTTTATTTAAAATGTGTTAAATACATCCCTGTTCGCTGTCTATGTCAAAACAGAGAACAACGGATCACAGTTCGGCTATTCTATGGTCAAACTGTCATGTCAAATGGAGAATGGATTTTATCAGAGAATAAAATATAACCTTAATTAAAAATATAATGGATATTGTGTTCTGTTTATTTATAGACAAAATCTAGGAATTATTTCCATTCAAAATAACTTTCATCAATATAAATTGGTAAGTTTTTCCACTTTATTATATTAGAAAGACATTTTTATAGCAATTATAGTATCAATTTTGTGTCTAACCCCAAATTATGATTTTTAGGGTACAAATTAATTTCCATATATACAAAATTCAACAAGTATGATGTCCAATTGATTCAAAATAATGAAATCTACCATCTACCATTTAACAAATCAAGTCTATTGAATAAAATGGATATATCAGTAAGTTATTAGTGTTATTATATTTGTGTTAAAGGTATATAAATCATTATTCAATCTCTTCATGATATTGAAAAATGTCGTTGATATGAAATATGCCTCTTAGTCTGTTCTCTGCATCTATTAACACATAACTATTTAGTCCATTCTGATTTTCAATTGTATATGGACCTTCAAACATTGGTTGTAATTTCTTACAACGGTTTTCTTTAACATTACTTTTTCTAAGTGAACGAATTAACACTTGGTCTCCTTTTTGAAATGTGATTGGTTTTTTTATATTTCGATTTTGTCTTCTGATATATTTTTCAGCTTTCCTCCTAATTCGGTTATTCACTTTCTGCATTACTTGTTCTAACATATCCTGATTATATTCACTAATCCACTTTCTGTTTCCTATATGGCCAAACATTAAATATTCTGGTACTTCCTCTGTATTCAAATTATGTGTATTATTTAAAAAATATTCTACTTGTGGTATATGTTGCTGCCAAGTTTCATGTTGGTTTTGGCACAGTATCCTTAAATATTTTATAACTTCTTTAATATATCTTTCTGCAGGATTTGCCTGAGGATGTCTGATACTTGTAAAATGAATGTTGATTCCCTTTTTCTCACAAAATGTCCGAAATTTTTGGTTGTTAAAATATGTAGCATTATCTATTATGCAATTTCTAAATGGTCCTATTTCTTCGAAAAATTGATTAATATATAATTTTAATGTTTTAACATTTGTTCTAGAGCAGGGATATAGTTTAATAAATTTTGTATATAAATCAACTATCACTAGTATATGCTTTTTTCCTGTTGGACTGAGAACTAAATTTGAAATAAAATCCATGGAAACTGTATTTAGTTTTTCATATACAACATTAGATTTATATGTGTTCTGGTTTTTGAAATTCTTTTCTTTGTTTAGTTGACATATTGGGCATTGGGTAGTAATTTCTTTTGCTATACTTATGTCATTCTTTGCAAAATAATTGTTCCTAAATAGCATCCATAGCTTTCTTGAACCAATATGCATATAATTGTTATGTAAATTTTTCAATATTTTCTTTGCTAAAGTTCTAGTTATTACATATACTTCTATGCCATTTATTATTTTATAATATACCCCATCTTTCCTAAGGACTTTTTGTTTTTCACTCAAATTGATCTGATCTCTTATAATTTCTTCTTTAGAATATAATCCAGTACTTTCTACTAATTGATTTAATCCAATTTTTATTGTTCGCTGCCCTTTTTGTGGTGTATTTTCTAACCTTGATAAAGCATCTGCCACTATATTGGATTTTCCAGAAATGTATTTGATTTCAAAGCAGTATTCACTAAGTATTAGACTCCACCGATGTATTCTACTGTTTCCATATTTGTTATTTAATATAGACGTTAAAGCTTGGTGATCTGTTTCTATTGTAAATTCATTACCCAACAAATAAAATCTTAATTTTGTGACACAGTGTATTATACTTGCTAGTTCTAATTCTGAAACTGAGTAACCCTTTTCATGTGGCTTTGTGATTGTATTGGGTATTCGACCCCATCATGTATTTGTAATAATACCCCTGATAATCTCTCTATTGATGCATCTGTTCTTAATATGAATGGCTGTGTATAGTCAGGATAGTATATTTTCAAATTTGACAGAAAAATGTTTTTAATTTCTTGGAATGCTAGTTCTCTTCTCTGATCCCATCTCCATTTTACACCTTTTCTCAGTAGTTCAAGTAATGGAATTTCTTTTATACTTAGATCTGGTATCATCCTTTTATAATAATTAATTATTCCAATAAATCCTCTTAAAGTTCTTAAATTGTGTGGTGTTTTATATTCCTGAATGACTTGTGTCCGTTCTGGATCCATTTCGATTCCCTTAGTGTTAAGTTTATAACCTAGATATATGACTTCTTTTTGAAAAAATGTACATTTTTCTTGATTTATTTTTAGTCCAACTTTGTCTAATCTATTTATTATAATTTTTAGGTGTTTCTCATGATCTTCAGCCGTTTTAGAAAAAATTAATATATCATCAATGTAGTGAATTACAAAATGTTCATATTGATCCAAAATATCATGAAGACATCTACATAGAGCACTGCAAGATGATTGAAGTCCAAATGGTACTACTTTGAATTGATATACTACTCCATCTATCTGAAATCCTGTATACTGTCTACTTTTTCTTTCTAGAGGTATTAACCAAAAACTATGCTGTAAATCGATTTTAGTGAAAAATGACATTCCTGTAATTCTTCCTAGTATTCCATCTATACTCATTGGTGCTTCAAATTGCTTTTCAGTGATCTTGTTAATATTCCTTGCATCCAAACATAACCTGATTTCACCTGATCTTTTTCGTACTACTACTATGGGGTTAATAAAACGTGTGTCTGCCTTCTCAATGATCCCATCTTCTAACATATTATTAATTGTTTTGTTTACTTCTTCTCTGTATTTATATGGTATTGGGTATGATTTTGTTTTAAAATCTTTTTCTTCTTTAACTTTTATACTATGGATATAATTTTGTGCAATTCTATTTTCTTTATTGACAAGTCCCTTGTGTTGCTGCAATATGGAAATGGCTATTGATTTATATACTTCAGGGCAATTTAAAACTTTCATCATATCTTCTTCTTTACAAATAACATTATTCTTCATTATGTACTCATTATTCCTTGCTTCCAATTTTACGCACTCCGCCTCGTAGGCATCCATCTGCTTAAAATTTCCATTCCTTAAATATTCACTACAATAATTATTCTTTACATTCTTTTGGGACATTTCCCTATCATCAAAATACATTTCTTCTTCATAAACATCATTATTTTCTTTTAATAATATCCTATCAACTCTTATTCCTTCTTCTACCTCATCTTTCTGCATAAATTTAATTATTTGCCCTTCCAAAGTTACCATTTTTTCTTCAAAATCTATCTTTACTTTCTTCTTTTCCAATTCATCATTTCCCATTAATATATCAACACATAAATCCTTGACAATAAATCCTTGCATATTAATTTCTTTATTAAGAATATTAATTTTAAAATTGGCTAGTTTATCAATTTCACCCAACTTCTTATTATTTGCACCAATAATTTTAATTTTTGGAATCTTTATTATATCTGATAGTTTTAATGTATTAAAAATAAAATTCTCCGAGACTAAAGTACTTTCTGAACCAGTATCTATCATAATTTTAATCATTTTATTTTTGGCCAAAGCATTTATATAAATTAAATTAATAGATTCAATAATTTTCTCTTCATCTAAAGAAATAAATTCAGAAGGTTTTTCATAATAGCAATGGCCTAACTTGTAATTCAGAAAGTTTACTGCACAAAATTTTGATTATTAGAATTGTCAGATTGTATCTGACCACTTGGATCTGATGTCCTATGTCTTTCCCTACTATGACTTCTACTCATATTTTCCTGCCTTGTACTACTTCGTTCCCTGTCTTCGCAGCTTCTATTCCTTCGAACACAATTTACCTGTCTGTTATAGTTAGGTCGCTCTGTATTTCTTCTATTGTTAAAATCTTGTCTATTGTTATTAGTACTGTTATTAAAATGTTGTCTATTATAACTAGTATTGTTATTAAAATTCTGTCTATTTTGATTACTATTATTATTATTAAAATTTTGTAAACTATCAACATATCTATAATTATTATATGATTGTGTATATTGTTGATTATCATTTTTATTATATTGAAAGTTATTATTGTTTTTTCTGTTATTATTATTACTTGTCATATTGCCTCTTTGTATTCTTTGAATAAAATTAATAAAACTATCTATTGTTTGAATATTTTGTACAGTTACGGTTTGCACAACATCAGCATCAAAATGTCTAGATACATTTAAGACTGTTTCATCCTCTCTAAGTGGTGGTTCTAAATATTTTGCAACTGTTATCAATTTCAATGCATAATCTACCATATTTGATTTTAAATTTTGATTATACTTTCCAAAATATAGAATTTCTCTAAACTTGGCTTGCTCTAATTCACCCCAATAATAATTTAAAAATTTATTTTCAAATGTTTGAAAATTATCTAAATCATTCTCAATACTAGCAAACCAAGTTGCTGCATTGTCATTTAATGTCACTCTAATATAATCTTTAATATCATTAATATTATTCACAAATCTTAATTTATGTTTTAAACTATTTATGTATACTCTAGGATGCAAATTTTTTATATTACCAGAGAATTTAATCCCAGTCTCATTTGTTAAATTTAAGTAAGGTCTCCCTATGTCTCTCATTTGTGAAATATCATCTATTCTCTGTTCCACATTTCTTATTTGATTACTATTTATTTGGATATTTTGTTGTATATCGTCTAATTTTTCTTCTGTGTTTCTCCTGTCTTCGTTAATTTTTACTTCTAAGTTACATTTCTGTAACTCTATTTTCTGTTCTATATCTATTTTATTATCTTGAATAATCCTCTTTACTTCTATCCTCTCATTGTCTATCCTTTTCTTGTAGTCATTCCGTATACTTTTTATTTCATTTGCTACTTTTTTCTCTGCAGCTTCAAGTTTTTTATCCATTTGTTTTTCCATTTGTTTTACAATTTTATTATTATTATCTTCTATTTTCTTTTCTAATTTTCTATAATTCTCTTCCAATTTCTGTTCCATTTTTTTCATGTCTTCTTTGACTTCTTGTGAATTCTGTTCCATTTTTTGTTCTATTTTTTTCATGTCTTCTTTGACTTCTTTTGAATTCTCTTCCAATTTTTTTATGTCTTCTTTGATTTCTTTTGAATTCTCTTCTATTGTCTTGTTCATCTGCATCATTAATGACATCAAAGCTGCCATATTGACATTTTCCTCTCTTTCTGGATTCATTTCTGCAGTATCTTGTGGAACTTGAACTAAACTCTCCTCTTGTATAGGTTGTGTTTCTACTTCCACATCTTCTTCATTCTTTTTGCTTCTTGTACCTTTCTTTCCTTGAGACATTTTGGGACTTTACTTGTTCAAATATAATTAATAATAAAATCTATTATTTTTCCTTTCTACTGATAATTAATTTAATTATATGAGAGCACTTATCTTCCCAAACTAATTCTTTTAAATAGAGAGCCACCACGTTGGGTGCCAAATTGTTATGATGTGTTTTTTTTTGTTTGAATGATGAGCAATGAGTATTTTTAATAATATAGGGTTTTTATCGCGGTTCTCAAAGAATTAGCTTGTAAGTACTTTCTTAAATTATCTTTATTATAACTATTATGAAACACACATATATATCTAACTTAGCCAATGTAAATTTAAAATAAACTATCTTTAAATTGATGTTCTTATAAAACTAATGAAATTCTATAGACAATGTTAAATTTAAACAAACTATCTTCAAAATTGAAATTGTTATGACATTAACTAAATTATATTAACAAAATTTTGTACCTTTCTTTCACTGAATGCCTAAATGAACTATTTTCCACTAAGTATATAGATTCTAATCACCACTGAATGTCTTCGTACTTCAGTTATCCTTGTTTTTTTTTGTGAAATTACTTTTTTCAATTATCAGCTTCTACCAATTTAAGATATATTTTTCTTCACCAGCATCTATACACCACCAACCAAACCAGCAAACAGCATTTATATTTATTCTTCTTTTCAATATACCAATATCCAATTATTATAAGTTGATTTATATTAATCTCCAACCATAATATAATTTAATTTCTTCCAATATACTTTTATAATCTCCAATAATTATTTGTGTATAATTATAAATGTGCATTAATTATATGCATAAATTTTAATCTTCATTTAACTCACTATATTAAACAATTCGACTATTTGTACCTGATTCACTGACTCCAACTAACTTTCATATTTCTTACTAAACTTTTCTGACTGACTTCTTGAAAATTCTGAACAATTTACTTCAATATTCACTAACTAATTGTATCTTTCTACTAACTTTCATAATAAACTGGCCTGACTTCTGACTAAAAACTTAAAAACTGCCAAAAACTCTTCTGACTGCACTATCTACAACTTTTCTGACTAAAAACTTTCAAAAACTGCCATCTTGAATCCAAATCACGGGTATTTATATCTTTTTTGGATTTCTAGAACCATCTCGTAAGATATCATGTTCCAATTTGTTCTATTTAATACTTGTCTGAATTTTCTGGAACAAACCATTTCGCAAACATGGCCATCTCCGGAGATCCAGAGAATTCCATTCTTTTCTATTAATAATTTTGTTGACATTTAGGCTTTTCAGATCAGAATATATAATTAAATTAGTAACTAACACTCTAATTTAATAAAATACACATTTCAAACAATATATTATAATAACCCACTTTATATTCGTAAATATTCTTAAACGTCACTTCAGAGTATAAATATCTGTCAATCTCCGAGAGTATTTTTGGTTGCCTAAGCACATGGCTCACTTATATATATTTACAATATTAAAATACAACTTTTTACAATAATTATATGCTAATTTATTAAAAATGCCCTCACATAAATATATTTTTATTAAATTCTCTAGTATATAACTTATTTAAAACAACCAAATATCTAATATTATGTAGTATATAACTTATAAATTATTTTCTATAAACCCTAATTGTCACAATATATATATATATATATATATATATATATATATATATATATATATATATATATATATATATATCTACGGCATAAAGTGGACTCCGCCCATGTTAAAATGCAGGTTCAATTGAGCTCCGTGGTCAAGTGGATACCGATATACGGAGCTCACTTGACCATTCCATAATATTGGTTCTGTCGATTCATCAACATGTAGAGTTTAATAATTTGTAAAAATTTTTTGGAGCCCGTAAATACCCCTGTATCATAAATGTATATCGTTTAGTTCACGTGTATATATTATAGGGGTCGTTCAGATCTTCTTCATTGTATATTTCAACCATACGTTTATCGGTTTAAGTAAGCTCTGAGAGTTTGGCAACTGTGCGATTATACCGTATATTTTCAACATATACCGTGAACGGTTTATATGGGCTCCTTATTTTTATCTACCGTTTGCAGACAGTGTAATGTCATACGCATTACACTGTGTAACAGAGGATATCGTATTACCTGGTATAACTACGTACTAAAAGGTAACTGGTTCTTTAAAAAACAGGTATATAGATACAAAAGGATTTGGGCTTATTATTTAATGGAATGTTCGCTTGCATAGAAAATTTTATTTTTTCTGCATTTTTAAAATAATGTTGTTTTTTTATTTAATATAATTTTATTAGTTCAATGCTGAACTCGATGTTTTTTTTTAATTACAAAAATTTCGTAATATATTTTGTTTACGTGAGTATGTCTTTGTACGTTTTATGTAAGCATCCGATTAATAAAAACTACTCTTATTTTATCCAATCTTCTGCAATATCTTGTATACAGCTTTTTTATTATTTTAGTTCTGCTCTTATTTGTATACTAAATATGATATCTCAATAAAAGGTTATCTCAAAATAAATATGTTATACAGTGTAGGTGCCTTTATGCTACCCCAAGCGAGACTGTTCTTCAACTGCTATTCTTACCATTATGTGATACAAAAATTTTTCTCTTGTGTAGGTATACGGAGACAATATAAGTGAGTTTGTTATGTAAGGGGATATCATATAGTTTTTGGAGAAATATTCTGTAATTTAAGGTGTCGTAAGCGGCATTTAGAGTGAAAAATACCACCCCTGATACCCGATATTTTTCGTACTGGTCTTTGATTTAGTATTTGTGATGTACATAATCTTCCCTATCTATAGCCACTTTTGCCTTTTAATTTAAGTTTTTCTTCTAATATCGGTGATATCATATTAACGATCTTGTGCAAAAGTATTTTGAATAGCTGACAAAATAAAGATATTGGCCGATAGTTTTTGTAGTCGTTGGAGTTTTTGCCAGGTTTAAGCAAGTTAACAACTTTGGCTTGTCTCTAGACTTTGGGTATCTCCATAATTTGAATACAGTTGTTCATCATCCGGATCAGCCATTGTAGTGTTTTTGGTCCAGATTTCGTAATAAGCTTTGTGCTCAGATCCTCAATGTCGGTAGTTGTATTATTTTTCATTAAATATGTAGATGGTGGATTCAAGCTCAACATTGTTAAAAGGTTCTCTCAGCTGACTGTTTTTGTCCTTTCTTACTCTACAATATAAGAATAACTCTCTTCTTAGAGCTATTCTTTGCTTCTTTTTCGACAGAAATAGCATGTCCATATCTATAATGTGGTTTTAACGATCAGCTGTATACCAAATACCCTAGGTTAGGCCCTATATGTGATTCCTGCACTAGAAATAAGTCAGATTCGTGTTTAGCTCATATGTCTGATAAGTTTAAGTAAAGTAAAGTTTCTTGATCTTTAGAAATACCCTTAACAGTTATAGACATATGTTATTAGAATAGTTGGTCCTAAGGAGGACCAATTTGATTAAATCATATTAAAGAGGTGACTGAAGAATTAGCCGATTAATTAATTAATCATTACCCGGGGTATGCCCGATTGCGGTGGCCTTATTAGTACTTCAATCTTCGTAAAGGCTCGGTCTTTGAACCACAGAAGTAATGCCTAATCTTTTACTTTTTATTAAAAATTTAAATTTTACATGCCGTGTATTACTTTTTGACGATATTTCGAATCAGATTTGTATAGTAATAATTTTAGGTATTAAAGGGCCTCTTTGTGGAAAATAAATAAGTTTGTGATATCGGTCGCAACTCATCTATAGATAATAAAAAAATAAACAGTTAAAATAAGTATCAACAATTTCAACTACATACATCGGCGCCACTGTTTAGGTCATAGGTTTATCATAGATATCAAAGGTAACATTTTAATTCAATGTTCCATTTACGTATTTTCAATATTAAAAAAGTAGGAAAAGACATGTGTATGTAGAAAAACATTAAGCTAGTTTGCAATGCTTGAGAGCATTGCCCGGAAAGCAAATACAGAAAATCTCACAGTTTAATAATTAAGGTCCTCATATTATAGGGACTTTTGACGATGAGTTAACATAGTAGTGAGTATCATTATTAGTGAGAAAAAAACATTAATACATTCAATAGAAAAAATCGCAAAAAAGGGTCCTCCAAATCAACGATAATAAAAAAATATATGGCTATCATAAGAAGACTATCATAAAAAACAGAATAGGACATAATATTTCAATAGAGCAGTATAACTTTGAAATGTTTCATCGGTCTAAATATTTGGGATTTAAGAGCACTTTTAACAAAAACACTACAAAAGAGAATAACAACAATACAAGCTGGCAATTGCTACGTTTTAAGCAAAAAATTAAATCCAAAAATACATCCCGCAGTAAGAAAAATAATATTCTACGTATGTAAGTAAAACACGAACAATGAAAAAATAAAATAAGAGCCGATTGAGCATCGCAGAAAGAAGAATTCTTAGAGAAATATATAATTCTATTATGAATCAGATCACAAATCAATACGAAGTGCAAAACAATAACTTTATCGTTGGGATTTAGTTTCTTGTACGACGGTGCAATTTTTATATACCTGTTTGACCTTAGCAATCCTGATGTAATTAATACCTGAGTTTTACTTACATTGTCTTATATATGTATGAACTTTTCTGAGTTCCTCCCTTTTTTTAACATATACTATAGAAGTCTCAAGTACAGTTCCCATGTATTTTGTGAAAGATGCATAAGGTATTTAGACATCGTTGTTTGTAAAATTAATGTTTTAGATTTTCAGATGTATAAACTTGCGTTCATTAATTTGGACTCATTTAGTTTAGGTTTCCAATTTTAAGTACATATAAATTATATTTAATAATTGTTATAATTTTTTTGCTGCTACTTTGCTGTTGTCAAATACTGTGAGTATGACAGTGTCATTTCCAACTATGACCATGTAGGTATACTATTTGCAGGTTAAACTCTCATGCTATACTTTAGCAAAGGCCTAAGCTATGTCAAAAAAGACTAGCACAATTTTTTTTTCTAAAACGTGTTTCTCAACAAGTTTCTCCCTTAGTTACCTATATCGATAATTCTGTATATTCAATTAATCATAGGATATTTTTTATCTCTGAATAAAAATTATCGGTTTGGAATCAGCTCTTTTCTTTTATTATTGGTTTCATTAACTTAAGGTGGTTCTTAACTAGCTGTTTCTCAAACAGTTTTAACATTACTGATTTAATATGAACAATTTGTTATATAATATTTTAAATAAATCGAGTAGCGAATAATTAATAAAAATAAGCGATTCATTTATTTTGAAAAATTATGTATATATGCAAGTATCACCATATTTACTGATTCTTCATCATCATTCTCTTTGCCTTTATCCCTTTACGCCTTATCCTTATATACAGAGATATCTTTCTATCTTTCGCCATATCAAGATGAATTTCTTTCATACACATATTTCTCCTATTCGTTTCCCGTCATCTTTTTCGGTCTTTCTCTCCTACTACTTTCTGGGACCTGGAAAACCAGAATCCTATGTATTGCATGACTCTCGTGTCGACGATCAACATGCCCTAATTATCGTAACCTATGCTTCTTCATTTTTGCATAGATGCGGTGCTGCGCCTAGACTTCTGCTAATATTTTAATTTTTAATTTAATATTTTCTTTTTAAGCCACCCATCCATCTAAGCATTGTCATTTCGTTCAAATGCATTCATTGTTCTTATTTTTTTAACTGTCCAATTACGGTTTTATATCCGTTTTATGGAATTTACCTTTCAGTTTCGTAAGAACCTTTCTATCACACAAGACATCACTTGCTTCTTTCCATTTTATCCATCCTTATTTGAGTCTACTATATCTCCATCTATTTTCCCATTGCTTTGTAACACCAAATCTAGATTCCTACTTAAAACGATTTTTTTTTTCAATAATTTCACCAGTCAACATTACAACCTGATTTAAAGTGAAGTTGAAGTTAATTTTTAAATGCACACTTTAGATACTCTGTTTTTGTCTTCCTTAGTACCTTTTTGCTCAAGCGCTCATCTTCATTGTCTCAATCATTCATTGAATTCTCTCTCCTTATCTCCACATCGTTAGCATTAATCAGGCACCATAGAATATCTCCTTGACATGTTTTCGTTAATTTTTCCAACACTAATTAGAAGAGAGAAATTTATCAGTCTTACCCTCACCTGTTCTAACATTAGTTTTCCATTACTTGCCTTATGATAAAAATTGCATCCGTTGTTGATTTGCCTTGCGTGAATTTAAACTGATTTTCTAATATTTCTATTGGTTGGTAAGTTGGCTTTCTCTCTTCTAAAAGCATTTACTAACAGTGGCCATACCTATTGCTACTGCTAATTCCAGTATATTATCTGCTGCGTTATTTCTAGTTCCAATGCCGTATCCTCCATCTATATGTTTATTTCCTCTGTCTAATTAGCCTATACAGGGTGGTCCTTAAGTAATTGTACAAAAAGAAACAGTAGATTCTACACTTTAAAATATTACGATTTAAGCTAAATTGGTTTAATAAAATGTTGTTATTAAGAAAGATACAGGGTGTTAAAGTGCAAATTAAAAATTTTATTTTTGGCTATAACTTTCATGGTTGTAAACATTTATGCATAAAAATTTACAACTGGGTACTTTTAAATATGAGAAATTATAATTTGATGCACACTTTGATGTAGCGGATAGAGGGCGCCACATATGCCACATATGTGGCATAAATTTGCACTTAACTTTTTTGCTCTTTGAGTGAACTGTATTTGTGATACAAAATATTAAAGATACATTATTTCAACAAAAAAAAGGTATACCTGTTAATAACTTTTAAACTCAATAGTTTTCGAGATAATCGCATTTTACAAATCAGCTGCATATTTCTGAGTTAAGGCAATTACCCCAGGCAACGAAGGAAAAATAGACAAAAACATTAATAAATCTAAATTTTGGTATAAAATACCAATAACTAAAGTTAATAGTTAACGAAATATTAAATAAAATAAATATATCAGCAGGATAATTAATAATAGGATATGACAAATAACAGAATAATAGGATTTTACATCAAACATTTTATATTTTATGTTAAATTAAAGTCGTAATCAAAACATTTTGTTTACAAACCAAATTAAGAAATAGTTAAACTAAATTACTAAACTTTTTGTTAAAGTAAGTGTTCGATATGTCTACCATTTTCATTAATTCATTTGTCAATATATTCCATAAAAATCATCTCATATTAAATAGCATCATTGGTTCTAAAGAAACTGTTGCAGTATTTATTTCTTCCCATATTTGGTTGCAAATGTTTATGACATTCTTATAGACACGTTGTTTTAATACGCCCCATACACCAAAATCAAGCGGATCAAATTCTGGGCTACGTGGTGGCTATAATGTATAATGGACGAATCTATATCCAAATCTTATAGTATATTATGTCGCAAAGGTTAAATAATGTATTAAACTGTGATGTATCTCATTCATTGGTTACTTATATACACTCATATAAGCTTACGAGTAACTGTAATTACATATCGAACAAATGGACTATTATGATAATGATGATAATATTATGAACTAACGAACTAATATTATGCTGAACTAAATTGCCTGTTTGTTTACTATATTTATAACAATATCGGTTATTAGGCCAACGATGATGTTTTTGTAAAAATGCTGAGTCTTTAAGGTAAGATTTGTAGCATAAGTATTATGAAACAAGACACGTGTGTTATTTCATACCTGTGATTTAGTTTCCATTTGTCATAATAAAAATGGGTAAACAACAATTTACGTAATGAATAATAAGTATTATTTTGAGTTTTTTTATAAATTAAATAATTATATCAATATCTCACCACATTGCCAAGGAATATGACTGCCACGTCCAATCCAACGTTCGGAAAAGGTATATTTAACTATGTTCTCAACGCCTTCTCTCTAGAATGTGGTGGTGTACCATCTTACATAAACCATATATTTTGGTTTTTCAGCATTTTACAATAGGGAAAAAGTAATACAACGCCAGTAGGTATAGAAATTTAAGAAGCGATAGAAAAGGGAAATTGTATACATGATGACGGCCAGCGTCTGAATACGGACACGGCACCTAAAGAAGAAGATGAAGAATATTTTCTCCAATAAGACATTTAGCAGCCATAACAAAATTTTTGTAATGTTACATTATCATCTTTGAGTTGTTTTAATAAGAATAAACTATAAATTATGCTTATCTACAGGTATTGAGTACTTTACCGCACAAATATCACAACTAAGAATTATGAGGCAGCTGACTTATAAAATGCGATTATCTCGAAAACGGTTAAATTTTGATGTTACTAACAAGTATACCTTTTCTTCGTAAAAATAATGTATGTTTAATATTTTTTAACACAAATAGAGGTAACTTTAAGAGCAAAAAAGTTAAGCGCAAATCAATGCCACACCTGTGGCATATGTGGCGCTATCTATCAGTAACATTAATTGATGTATAAAATTATAATTTATCCTACTTAAAAGCGTTTAATTATAAATTTTTGTCCAAAAATATTTACAAACGTAAAAGTTATAGCGAAAAATAGAATTTTAAATTTCCACTTTAACACCCTGTATCTTTCTTAATATCAACATTTTATTAAAGCAAGTTGGCTTAAATCGTAATATTTTAAAGTGCAGAATCTATGGTTTCTGTTTGTATAATTACTTTGGGACCACCCTGTATTAGCGTTGAAGTTACCTTCTATTATGAGTCATTTCTTAGTTGGAATATTTCTAAGTCTACCACCTAACTGATCATAGAAAGCTTTTCTTTTATCGTCACCTATTTACACATAGCGACATGGATTATGCCTGGAGGAACAACCGCTAACCAAATTGATCATGTCTTGACAGACAAACGGGCCGCAACAAGCATACAAGATGTGAAAAGCCGAAGAGGAGCATGCTGTGGATCTGACCATCTCCTAGTACAGATAAAATACAAATGCAGAATTCAGAGAAACAGGAAAGAAAGACAGGAACAAAGAACAGAACAGCTAGATATACAAAAATTTAAACAACAAGATGTCACACAGAACTATGAAAGAGAAATAACACAAACACTGACAGCACTAGGTACCGAAGAACATTGGGAAGAAATCAAAATAAAAGTTATTGACGCAGCAAGAAAAATCATAGACAAGAATAAGAAAAATAAAAAAAAGGAATGGCTTAATGACTAGTGTAATAAGGCCATACAGAAGAGAAATGAAGAACACAAGACATATATGGAAAGAAGAACCAGAGAAAGAAGGGCAAGTTACCAAGATTCAAGACGGAGGGCAGATAAAATATGCCGAATAAAGAAAAGAAAATACGAAAACGGAATATACAAAAAATGGAAGAAAATGTTCAGAGCAACAATATAAGACAGGCGTACAGATATCTACGCAATTTAAGAGAAGGATATAAACCCCGAACAAATCTATGCAGAAATAAAGAAGGGCAAATAACCAGTGGTCCAAAAGAAATAAAATCAGTCTGGAAAACCTATTTCCAAACTCTTTTAGGGACACAAGAAAATGAAGATCATATTGACATGCATCACAATGAGGGAGACACCGAAAATATAGAATCCCCAACGATGGAAGAGGTAAAACAGGCAATACGAGCACGAAAGATCAATAAGGCTCCAGGTATTGACAACGTCCCACCTGAGCTATATAAATTAGGTGGCGATCACCTAGTAGGACAAATGCATGTGCTCATGAACAAGATTTGGAATGATGAAAAGATCCCTAATGATTGGAAAACCGGGATTATATGCCCAATTTATAAAAAAGGGGATAAACTAAAATGCGAAAATTATCGCGGCATAACCCTCTTGTGCACGGAGTACAAAATTTTTACTTACATACTAAACAAACGACCGGTTTCTGAGAAGGAAGATCTACAACTGACCAACTATTCACAGTGAAACAAATCTTAAACAAATCGTGGGAATACGACATTGACGTCCACAACATATTCATAGATTTCAAACAAGCCTACTACTTAATTAATAGGAACAAGTTATATCAAATATTGCAGAGCTTTAATATCCCCCAAAAATACATCCGACTGGTAAAAACAACAATGGATTCGCCAATAGCAACTGTCAGAGTAAAAGATTAGCTCACTGAAAATTTTACGATAGCCCAAGGATTAAAGCAAGGAGACGGGCTTGCACCAACACTATTTAACCTGACCTTGGAATATGTGATAAGACAGCTGATTATTGGAAGAGGTAATCTCCTAACAAATAAATCAATACAGATTGCCCTATGCCGATGATATCAGCATCATGTCTTGCAGAGCAGAAGAGGCGGCAGAAATATATTCACAATTAAAATCAAAGGCAAAAGAGACCGGACTAGAAATAAATATTCAAAAGACAAAAAAGTTAACACAGGCAAGAGCTAGGGGAAACAGACGCACAGTTGAATTAGAGGACGATATTGAAACGGTAGAAAGTTTCATATATTTGGGAGTTACATTAAACACGGATGGAACAGAAGAGCCAGAAATCCAAAGAAGAATAGTAAAGGGAAACAAAGCTTATTTTTCACTCGATCATGTGTTTCGCTCCAACAACACACACTGGAGATCGAAAATCAGGGTCTACAAAACTATTATCAGACCAATAGTATGTTATGGATGCGAAACATGGGTGATGACAGAAGAGACAAAAAGAAAACTGGAAGTCTTCGAAAGAAAAGTCCCAAGAAAGATATTTGGACCTATTAACGAAAACGGAATATGAAGATCCAGGTATAACCATGAACTCTATCAACTGTTCAAAGAGACACCGATCTCAGAATTCGTTAAACTTCAGAGACTTCCCTGGGCTGGTCATGTAGTAAGAATGGAGACAGAAAGATTGCCAAAAAGAGCCCTTGAAAGTAAAATGCAGGGCGCAAGACCAAAAGGAAGGCCACGGAGAAGATGGGAGGATGAAGTGGCAGCGGACTCGCAAAATTTGCTAGACGTGAGAACCTGGAGAAGATCGGCGTGAGACCGACAAGGTTGGAGGCATAGTTTGGAGGAGACCAAGGCCCGATTTGGGCTGTAACGCTATTGGAGAGAGAGAGATGTAGATGGTGGATCCAAGCTCAACATCGTTGAAAAGTTCTCTCAGCTGACTGGTTTTTTCCTCTCTCACTTTGACTTTTTCTTTGCTTCTTTGCCGGCAAAGATAAGACTTTTCTATTTATCACATGGTTTTATCTGCACTAGAAATACGTCACATTTGTGTTAGACACCTGTCTTACCTATGAGTTTTAGTGAAGTAAAGTTTCTTTATCTCTAGATATGCCCTCAATTTTTATAAACATAATTAGAATAGGTTGTCCTAAAAGGTTCGATTTGACAAAATCATATTGAACGGGTGATTGAATAATTCGCCGATTAATTAGTTAATCATTACCCAGGGTACGTCTTATTGCAATGGTCTCATTAGTACTTTAATCTTCGTGAAGCCTCCTTCTTTTGGCCCCTTAAGTAATGGCTTATCATTTACTTTTCATTAAAAATTTAATTTTTATATACAGACTATTACTATTCGACGATATTTCGAATCAGATTTGTGTACTAATAACTAGGTATTAAAGAGTCTTTTTATTCAGAGTAAATAAGTTTGTAATTTCAGTCACAAGTCGTTTATATGGATAATAAACAGTTAAAATAAGTGTTCAAAATTTTAACTACCTATATCGGCGCTATTGATCTTGACAATGGCTACTTAGACATAATATTTTTTAGTATGTAATATATTCTGGATCATATTACATACGTGCCAATATGCTGTACTAATACTGTTGAGCGATATTGATATATTTAATGTATGGAGGATATATTGTTCCCATTCCTATTTACTATGCACGTGTTTAAAAATAATATTTGAAAAAAATATATTAAAGGGAAGTACTTTTACCTATGGTAGCGACAATCAAATTTATTTCTTACACTTTAACGTTTCGTGGTAAAAATGATTTTGTGTGAAAATAATGGTAATTAAATAGGTGCTTTGGAATATTTATTGAGTTCAATCTAACTGCAAGATTGGTATAATAAATTATTTATCCCTACAATATGTGATGAATTTATTTCTATTGTATTGAAATATCTGCAACTCATAAAAGTGAACAAATTACAGAAAGCGAAATTTTACTCTTTAATTATTGATTCAACACCTGATATAGATCAGCGTACCGTCATTCTTCACTATGTTCTTTTAAGTGGTATAAAAGAGGGATTTTTGAGATTTGAGACTCATCAAACTGATGCTGATGGTTCGGTAGTCACTACATCTTTTTGCATTTGCTTTTTTAGGTATCGTCACAAAAATCGACAGCCGCCAATCCGTTGGTATATAGCCAGTTTCATAAATTTTATTAAACAGATGAAGGAGAGATATTTTACCTGAACTTTGGAAGCACTTTATTATTTCACTCGGTATTTCATCTGGTCCCGTCGCTTTTCGGGTCTTTGCTAATCGTATTGCTTGTTCAATTTCGTCCATAGTTATGTCAGATCCTGTAACTACTTCGTTAATTTTAAGCTCGGGCCTTTCATCACTAAACAGTTCCTTAATATACTCTTTCCATCTGTCTATTTTATGCGAATTAGTGATAGTCAGTTTTCCGTCTCTATCAACGTTGTTATTTGCCTGTTTTTTGTTCTGACCTGTCAGTTGTTTTATTTTTTTATACATATTAAATTAATCATGTTTTCCCTGTAATTATTCAATTTCTGAACATTTGTTTTCGAAGTATGTTTGTTTTGCAGATTTTATTTTAGTCCTTATCTCTTTATTAATTACTTTATACATTTCTACGTTTTGGTTCTGAAAATTGCGTCTTTTTTCGATCAAATACAAAATCTCATCGTTCATCCACCGTTGCTTTTTTGACTGCTCTCTTTTAAGTTTGGAGTTGAGTTGCTTATAATCGTTTTGATTTGGTTCCAATGATCCTCGATGGATTCTTGTTGTTCATAATTATCAAAATTGCTCTCTAAATTGTTTGCAATCATCTGGCTATTGTTTCTAATAAAATCCATATACAGTTTGTTATAGGATCGTTGTTGCTTTATCCGTTTAAGTTTTAATTTTATTTCTGCTAACAACAGATTGTGATCAGATGGAACATCGGCACCAGGAAGAGTTTTTACAGACTTTACTGCATTTCTGTAACGCTCACTGATAGTTATGTAGTCAATTTGATTTCTGACGATATTACGGGGAGTGTTTGCTGGAGATTTCCATGTAAATAATCTCCGTTTAGGTAGTTTGAAAAAGGTGTTCTTTATACATAGGTTATGTTCTTTGCGGAGCACAGAGCCACCTTCTCTGTCGCTCACGTGGGTTACTCCAATCTGGCGCGTCCATGTCGCGGGGATTGGCATCTATCATTTCAGTAGGCCGGAGTGAATACATGGCCAAGTCCAGATTGGGACCCAGTTCTGTGGGGTATAACACTGGCCCCTACCTAGGGATACAGGTGAGGACCACAACGGTAGGCACGGCGGAGAAGAAGATCTTCGGTGCGACGTGGATGGCGGAAGTGGCATCCCTGGATTTTAGGGATGGTATAAAATCAAACCGATAGCGTCTGACCCATATTGGGCGGTTGTCAATAGTGTCTGTACCCATAATGGGCGGCTGAACTAAAAACTCGTCAACACGCAAAGCAAGCGTGACGTTTTAATTGCTATTACCCCTTTATTATGTCAGATACAAATACAAAAACGGATTTACCCCAGGTGAGTAGAAAGAAAAATTCAGAATCTCACACTGATAGACTATCAGTCAGTCCCACGGATTCTGGGGGGGACAAAATTCTGACATATTTTAGAACACCATCTAACAGATATATATATTTCTAAAAATTGCAACTTTCAATGCAAGAACCCTGCTATCAGAAGAAAAATTCATAGAAATGGAATCTGAACTTAATAAAATCAATTGGGACATTGTTGGAGTCGCTGAGGTCAGAAGGAAAGGAGAAAGCCTTACCACTTTAAAATCCGGTCACATTTTCTATCATGTCGGAGAAAACGATGGGAATGGAGGTATTGGGCTCTTTATTAATAAAAAACTAGCTGAGAATATCATATCAGTAAAAGCAGTTTCCACAAGAGTTATACTTGCAAAATTACAACTAAACACCCGTTACTCCATAAAGATCATTCAAGTCTATGCAACAACATTGAGTCACGCTGACGAAGAAATAGAACAGTTCTATGATGACTAGTACACAGCTGTTTCAGAAGACCAAGAACATTTTACGGTAATATGTGGCAACTTTAATGCCAAAATAGGAATAAGCACTGATCTAGCTGAAAATGCCCTCGGAAATTTTGGCACACCAGATAGAAACGAAAGGGGCAAAATACTCTTAAATTTCCTATTAGAAAAAAATCTATATTTAATGAATAGCTTCTTCTATAAGGAAATCCATAGAAGATGGACTTGGAAGAGCCCCGATAGTAAGACAAAAAATGAGATCGACTTCATCATCACTGACAAAAAACATATAGTCAAAGATGTTACAGTCTTAAAACAATTTAGAGATTTCTCAATACAACAAGAGAAGACGTAAATAACCTAAACGAAGAAATAGTAGATACATTAACACAAGCTCAGGAAAAATCTGGCCCTAAACATGGAAAAGAACAAAAAATTAGTAAAAAAACGAAACAAAAAATGGAAGACCGTAGAATGCTCAGAAGTCAAGGAAATGTTGACTCACAAGATATAAACAGCATCAATAAAGAAATCTCTAAAGCCATCAGACGGAATATGAGAAAATACAACAACAAGAAAATTATAAAAACTATAGAAGACAACAAAAGCATGAAAGCATTGAGGAGAAAAATGGAAAATGGCAAAAAAGAAATCTTCCAACTTAAAGACAAAAATTGAAATATTATCTCAGATAGACCAAGCTTATTACATATAGTAGAAAGTTTCTATGAAACATTATATAAAAGTCAAGTTATTCCAGAGCTCATCGAACAACCAATACAAAAGGTACATAATGTAGGATCGGAGGATATACCAGATATATCACGAGAGGAAATTCAACATGCCCTCAAAAATATGAAAAATAATAGAGCTCCGGGGGAAGATAGTGTAGTCATTGAGACAATTAAACTAGGAGGTCCACTTTTGATGTCCCGAATCCAAACACTTTTTAATCTATGCCTGCATAGTGAAAACATTCCAAGTACATGGAAGAATTTGGTTACAATCCTCCTCCACAAAAAAGGGGATAAATCAGATCTCAAAAACTATAGGCCAATTAGTTTGCTTAACCACCTATACAAGCTCTTTACTCGAACACTGACAAACAGATTAGAAGCAAAACTCGATTTCTATCAATCAGAAGAACAGGCAGGATTTCGAGCGGGACACGGAACAAACGACCATTTGCAATACCTTAAAACACAGTCGAAACAGTTGCTATCTTAAAAGCACTATCAGAATGCAGAATAGATCACAGGTATGCAAATATTATTCGAAATATATACGAAAATGCGACAACAACCGTTAACCTCCACTGCATAACTGAGAAGATAAAAATTGGCAGAGGGGTACGGCAGGGAGATACCTTGTCGCCAAAACTATTTATAGCAGTTGTGGAGTACGCATTTAAACGGCTAGAGTGGGAATCAAAGGGTATTAGCATCGATGGAAAGATATTCAATAATCTCAGATATGCCGATGATATTGTTCTCATAACAGACAACTTAGGAGAAGCCAGAATTATGCTACAATAACTACAGCAAGTAACCCAGAAAGTCGATTTAAAAATAAACTATGGAAAAACAAAAATGATGACCAATCTCGTCCCCAATGAGCTAATAGAAATCGAAAAGTCGCCCATAGAACTTGTGGAAAAATATGTGTATTTGGGCACGAAATAAGGTTAACGCGAGATAACCAAACATGCGAGCTACTTAGAAGAATAAGTCTGGGTTGGGCTGCATTCGAAAAAATGAAAGACTTATTTAAAACAAATATACCGATCCATTTAAAAAGAAAAGCTTTTAACTAGTGCGTTCTACCAGTCCTCACATACGGAGCAGAAACCTTAACTCTCACAAAAATATCAGCTGAAAAATTGAGAAGGACACAACGAAAGATGGAGAGATCAATGCTTGGAATAAGCTTAAGAAATAGAATAAGAAACGAGGAAGTTCGTAGACGGACCGGAGTGGAAGACATTATCGAACATATTACAAGGCAAAAATGGAGATGTGCAGGACATGTTGCAAGAATGAAAGACGACACTTGGACATAAAAATTGCTTGAGTGAAGACCACGGACTGACAAGCGAAGCCGAGGAAGACACCCAACGCGATGGACCGACGACCTCAAAAGAATCGTGACCAATTAGATAGCAGAGGTGCAGAACAGAAGCAGATGGAAAAGTCTAGAGGAGGCCTATGTTCAACAATGGACAACTCAGGGCTGATTGATGATGATAATGATGATGTTCTTTGCAAAATCTGAGAAATAATCTCCTCTTTCATTTCTATCGCCCAGTCCATAACATCCAATAATGTTACTTTGTCTGCCTTTTCCTATCTTAGCATTAAGGTCACCCATCAGAATAGTAAGATCTCTAGTCTTGAATTGGTCAGTGACGGTCTTTACATCGGCGTAGAACTTTTCAAGTTCTTCCAGTTCACTTTCCGCTGTCGGTGCATACACTTGTATTAAATTTATATTTCTGGGTTTCGCGTTCAACTGAATCATTATGACCCGTTCAGATACCTGGCATATCGCCCTGTCACATTTGCTAACATCCTTTGTGACTATGAATCCTACACCATTACGATGATAATTACTGTCTTCTCCTGCATAATACACTTCATGATCATCCACATGGCATTGGCCAGATCGGGGCCATCGCATTTCACTAATACCCAGAATTGATATTTGCAGTCTTCTTATCTCATTTATGGCATTCTGTGTTTTTCCGGGTTCATATAAACTCCGCACATTCCATGTGCCTATTCTACAGCTTTTTTCGATATCAAATTTGGCCAAGCCGGACCCATTCTTCGCATCCCTACCTTATTTAAGAGGCGCCCGTACTCGGGGCCATCGTTTAATTCCTCAGCTATATTGATAAATCTGGGAAAAATAGTGTAGTAGTCATTTCCTTGGATTTCTAAACCGCTGTGTACATGCTGTTTAAGTGGTTACCACCGCACCGGGTACTGTTATGTTTTGACCGTTCTGGCCTACATGACTTCCGCTTAATACAAATACTGAAAGACCAGCTACCGCTTTCCAGGTTTGATTTTATATAAACCCTAAAACCATTGGGCTGCCACCTCCGCCCTCCAGACCGTTGTAAAGACCTTCTTCTCCGCCCTGGATGCCGTTGTGGTCTTCATCAATAACCCTGGAGAAGGGACCCTTAACAGGTACTAGTTTCCCGGGCCAGGAAATACCTGGAATATGCGGAAGGCAGGGATTGATTCACTTTCCCTGATAGGACTGTCCAAAAAGTAGTTCCTACCCGCTATCCGCGAATCTCTATATACAGCAGTTTTAATATATTAAAATGAGTGAGTTTATTTTCTGAGGGGATGTCATATAGTTTTTAGAGAAATTCCCTTTAATTTAAGGTGTCGTAAGCGGTATTTAGATTTACAAATACCACCCCTGATGCCTGATATCTTTCGTACTCGTTGTTACTTTTTGCACTCACGATAACCTCTATTAACATAAGTGACCAATTTAAAAAGTGATTTATAAATTATTGTAATTTAAATTTTATTAATTTATGAAACAAATATTGCACGTCATAAACTGTAGCAATCAGAAAGTTACTAAGATCTCCCTACTGTACAGAGTTTTCTATAATTTTATGTGGTAACAAATATTAGAGTACTACTACTTTCTTAAACTTTTATACGAAAACTCCACTCGATATACGTACATTTATATGATAAATGTTTCAGTCCGATGCATTAAAAGAAAATACTAATGCATAAAAATGGAAACTTTCCAAGTTTATAATAGACGCTTACTTAAGTTTAAAAATAATTAAAGCAAGTAATATAAATTACTACCTTGCCTAATAAACATAAAAGTAATATAAATTTATATGTCGGTTAACAATTTATATTATAAAAATTTTAACTACGTTAGCCAAGTATCTATGAAATTCCTCGATGCCTCAATTGATGAATATTAATATAAATTTCAAGTCCCACAATATACCTGCTGTAAAATTTCAAAATCTACGACTAATAAAATTATTGGCAACATTGCAGGAGCTTAGTTTTGTACCAGACAAGGTGTATACGGATCCCAAAAATGTTTTAACGTATTACGGAGCCTACTTGATCCTATGCGTTGGTCGGAGTCTACATAAAGCGCTACTTAGATAATAATATACTCGGTGTATATTCTCCTAGAGTTCGTATAACACCGTTTTAGTACGGAGCCCACATTAACCGCTAGATCTATATATATATATATTGTTTTAGATTGTGCCGGCATTACGTAGAAATAATTTGTTCGTCAATGAGTCAAATAAAAAAAGGAATTGTTTATCACAATTTCATAACTAATGTATTTTTATATGTCAACATTATATTAAAATATATACGAACATATATACGAACCTCCACTCTCAAAATTCATGATTTTCATCCAAATAACTTGGCATAAATAAACTTGGGCGGACCCACCAAAATTAAAAAGGCGACGGTGACCTTAGCCGGCCCCTAGGCTATATCACCCCTCTCTGACTTGTCACAAGAAAACTGTTTCAGAACCTCTTTAAAGTGTTAAAAAAAACCGTGTTCGTCAAATTTGTAAAATTAAAATTTAGACAGCTAAATTCCTTATCTCAGTTTCCCATTTTTTTTTAAAAGCAAATAATTTGAATGTCTCACTGTATAAACCATTTTATTTTTTTATTTTGAATGTCTCATGAGGACTATTTTACCCTTACTGCTTTATATATGTACGAATTATTTCCTGCGTGTTCGTTCATAAAAAACGTTTTAAGCGACAACGTGAACTATCCTCATTTTTTATTTCACAAAAGGACAAAGAATGTGAATTGCCGGTGTTTTTTCGACGTAGTGGTGAGTGAAAAAAGTAGATTGTGTGGCATGTGAAGTTTGCATGTTCGCAAGAAATATCAGGTAATAGGAATCGTATATTACAGGCCTATCTTAGATAGAATTAATTAAGAATTGGATGACATTACTTTAGTAGTTGATTCGACTTCAATTTTTTTAATAGTATCTGGGAAATATATTTAAGTGCCTAAAAAAGAAAAGGGATTATGCCACAAAAAACTTAAAGTTCTTAAATATGTGTTCAAGTTCTTTTTTGTTGATGTTAGGAGGACTACATCACCTGCGTATGCTATACATTGCTGTTTATATTGGAAAATGATACCCGTAGTTTGGATCTTACTTTCTCTCATTATTGCCTTTAAGACAATGTTAAACAAATCAGTAAAAAATGGATACTATTGTCTTAATCCTTTTGTAACCAAAAAAACTCTATTGTTTGTACTTGTTAGCAACATTTTCAATAGTTTTATTAACTTTTTTGATATTCCTGGTAAATCCTCCTTGGTATTTAACTACTATGCCATTCTCGAATTTTTTCAATCAATTACGTATGATCTTTGCTAATATTTTGTACACAATATTCAGTAGCGCTATCTCTCTGTAAGTTTCACAAAGAGTTCTGTCATGGGAAAATCACGACATTACACCATCTCTCTGGCATTTTTTCCTCTATCCACACTCTCAGTATCAAATTACATAGCTTTCTTTGCAGTGTTACCCCTCCTTCCCTTAAAATTTCCGCCGGTATTCCATTCTCCCCTACGCTTTTACCGTTTTTAAGCCATTATATTGTTTCCTTTATTTCCTGTTCTATTTTTTTCTCTACGTACTCCTCATCATTATTCTCTGAGTGGCCCATTGACTCATATGTTTGTATTTGTTTTTCATTATTTAGCCGTTCCTTAAAATATTGTGCCCATCTGTTTAAGTTCTCTGCAGTATTTCCAAGGAGCTGTCCTTCTTTACTCCTACAAAAAAATTTTTGCGTATTATTTGTTTGTCTGTTTCTCTACACTTCGTGATAGAAATTTTTTATTTCTTTGGTAATGTAATGCTCTTCTATTGTTTTTAATTTTCTTTTTAATTTTGCCTGAATAATCAAGTAAAAAAATGTTATGTGAGTCTTTAATAACACAAATTTACTAGGTTCTTTTTTTATGTAAGTTTGTCTTTGTTGGTTTTCTAGACTATTGTATGCAGATATGTACGGTGATAGTGACATTAAATCTCGATGTTTAAGGGCGTTGATTTCTCCTTCCTCTGGGGAAAGGTTAGATAGGTATTTTAAAGCTTTTTTAGTTGTTAGAGATTCTTTTGGCTGATTCTTCGACGTCCTGTTTGCTTTTCAATATCCAATATTTAATATTTAAAAAATTAATTACTAGAACTGTGTTCTGATACTTTTACTGATGCCACTATCCTGTGATTCCTTATACCAATTTTTCTTTTATCTTTACGTAAAACATCTTTTGCTTCTGTATATAAAAATTTTTTTTCATCAAATAAACCAAAACTTTCATGTTGATTACTTTAAAAGACTCTTTCACTCTAGCCTATTTAAGAACCCTCTGCCAGTCAATAATAGTAAACAGGTAATCAACTTTTCTGGCATTCTTGTTTATTATGCCAAAATCCCCGTTACTAGGCATAAATGTGTGTCATGGTAAACGAATAAATAATTTTTTTGAAATTTTCAATATGGACCAAAATGTATATATATATTTAGGGATTCTACAGTATTCACTGCCTTCCCTCGCTTAACCGTGTCCATCTCTCTCTGTTGTTCCATTCTCCATCGTTTAGGCCTCTCTTACTCATGGCGTCGTCTACTTTGTTCCTCCAGGATTTTCGGGGTCGTCCTCTTTTCCTCCTTCCTATGGGGCTCAATTCGGTTATTCTCTTTATCCATCTGCCGTCGCTAGTTCTTCTTACATGTCCATACCACTTTAATCTTTTTTGTTCTATATACCAAAATGTAATACAATCCAAATATTATCATGTTTTGTTCTAATCGCAACATCCGAAAAGTCCGAAAAAAACCACAGTTATTTTTTATGAAGCATTTAGCTACATTCAAATAAAATCTTATAAACGCAAGACGATATTTATTATATCCTAAGGAAGCTAAATTCTCTGACGTCAAACTAATGACGCCATCTAGAAGGAAGACGCTATCTAAGAAATCTGAACTACTACCATTTGAGATTTTATTCATATTTTGTTCTTGAAACGATATGTATAATTAATAATACTATATTAATTACATATTAGTATAATTAATAATTAAATACAATAATATTTTTAAGGTAGAATTTGGTACAAAATAATTTAAAGCTTTATGTGTTAAAAATGTTTAGATTTTTCTCATATTTTACAGATGGGCCTACATCCAGTTCTTTTAAATGTTCAATCAAGTAAGCCATTTCCCTAACAGATGAAACTGATATAATTTTTGTTAGGATTTTTTGAAGTTATACTTCTATACGCGCGCTGCTCCACGTTGGAAATTTGTATGGGAGTGAATCTGTGAAACCATTACATATGTAAGATAATGAGTAAGAGAGAGACAGAGGATATATTTTCTCTCTCTTCCTCTCTCGAATATAAAAATGTTCCTTCTGTATAATATATAATTTAATATATATATATATATATATATATATATATATATATATATATATATATATATATTATATAAAGATATATATACACATAATATTATACATATAATAAAATATTTATTAATATTATTATTTATGTGATATGTTTTGTATTATTTATTAAATGTTCATAATTATATTATTCTTTTGTATTTCAAAATAATAATCTCAATAAATCACTGTATGATCGAGAACTGTCAATTTTAAAATATATTTGTGTTATGTCCTCGGTAGTGTAGTAGTTAGTATCCCCGCCTGTTACGCGGGAGACCGGGGTTCGATTCCCAGTCGGGGAGGACTTTTTTATTAATATTATTACATTGTTACCATTTTTAAATACATATGAATATTGCATTTTAATTTGTATTGTATTATTATATATGGAATTATGTTGCACTGCATTGTAGTGTATTTTTTTTATGTATATTATTGTCATTTTTAAATACTTATGAATATTGCAGTTTAATTTGTATTGTATTATTATATTGATAACAAAATAAACAATGAATTTTACTGCAGAGTATGTGTAAAAAAATTTTGCATTCAACTCCTTTCATACATATATGAAAATAAAAATATACATTTTCATCAAAATATTGATTCAATCCTTCATTGTTAGTAAGTTGTTATTAATTCTGTTTCTCTTTCTGCTATGTCTTACCTATAGAATTACATATGTAATGATTGTGCAGATTGACTCCCAAATAAATTTGTAACCGCGAATGCGTGTATAGAAGTGTAACTTCCACCGGCAGTCCCACTGGACTGTCACACCCGTTTTTTTTTCTGGTAGAATGACTTATATAATGGAGAAACTTTCCTATATATTTCAGTACAAATTCAGCTTGAGTGTCTGTTATTTTACTAATGTGTTTACATTTCAAACAAAATTGATATTTTCAGCAACATTCAGCTTGTTTGTATGATTTTGAGAAGTTTAATGGCATTTTTCGTCTATGACGACTGCTGTAAAGAAAAGAGTAGTTTAAAAAATAATAATTATTTCCTTACTAAAATAATTGACAATTATAAATTTTATGTCGATTACAAATTTTAATCCTTTCTATGAAACTCAGGTGCTTTATAATAATAATATTTTATTTTTATTGTTCTAATTTTAAAAATCTTTGTCACTGTTTAAGTTTAGCTTGAATTCTAGAGCTATCTCTTCGCGCCAATACCGAGATTTCACATCCATATAATGAAGTAGGTGTGGCGATGTCAATTTTGTGATCAATGTGTTTATCGTTCTCGAAACTTTTATAAAATCCTAAGTAATTAAAAATACTTAGTTGTTTTAATGGAAAGTTTTTACGTAAATATTTAATACAGCTAATATTTTACTTTGTTTCCATTTTTACTAAAATTCATTTATCTCTAAACCACTTACTTTTATACCCTTACATCCGTCATACATTAAAATTGCAAATTTTAAATATTTCCCCAAAGTACCGTTCGCATATACCCACGACCATTTCTAAAATTGTATCATTCATATACATACATGTTTACCACTGTTAGGTCTATAAATCTTTCCTCTCCTGCGCCGACATTAACGAGGCCCAGACAGATCTCTAAAAGCACCCTTTTCGAAAGAATATATCGCGGTACAAATTGGCCTTGTAAGTGCCACTTCGGATATTAACCGCTAGTTTAAATGTTGGAAACTAAGTTTCAGAGTAATTAAGTGATGCTTAAACCCCAGGAGGAAAGGCTTCACGTAAGAGACGTAAATATTTGTAAGTGTATCCTCTCAGGCAATTAAAACGGAAAGAAATGAAGTTGTGAAGCAAATTAACGAAAATAAACTTAAATACACCAACAAAACGGAGAAGCCACTTTTTGGTAGAGATGGCTTTAAGAAATGTCGAAGTAAATGTATTGGAAAAAGACACGATTTTGCTAACTTGTAAGTGCATGTTTCGTCTTCTTATAGTTTAGTTTATTTTGTTTTTAGATTTTATTTTATTATTTTAAATTCATGTTAGTAATTTTTTAAATTTGTGTAAATTAGTTTCCAGAAATTTCTTAACAGATTGAAAGGCATTCATTCTTACGTATTTCTGGGAAAAAATTGTCTATTATTATAATCCATATCTTTAGAAAGTAGGTATTTTAACATTTATAGTTAGTTGAATCCAGCGGTTATTCTTCGATACGTATTTATTTGTTTCTGATAAGGACAATATAAACAATTTTGTGTAATTCACGTTTTTTCCCAAGCTAAAATTTTATAGTTTTTAGAAACGATCTTCCCTCCACTACTGTTATGCATTTTTGTAACTATAAGATTTTTTTGTAGTTAGTAGCCCTTGAAACTAAGTTCTGTAAACACATATAGTGAGTAATAAATAGTTCTATGAAAATTGTCGTCGTATAATATTTTTATTTTATAAAGTAATATTTTATAGCAACTATATCTCATGGTAAACTACTCATGGGTCATTTCGGTGCAGTTATGTAATTTTTTGACATTAATGTACTTTTGATTTCTAGTATTTTCATGCATTTTATTTTTAGTGGAATTATTGTTGTTGTGTTGTTACTAAATTGCCATGTTGCCCATGGTATAAAACAGAAATTGTCTGGATATGGTTTCAGACAAAACCGCACCTCAGATTGTTTAACAGCGACACTTTCTAGTGTTTATTTTTTTTAATTGTTTCCAGCAATTTTAATTTTAAACGATTTTTTTAAAACTTAAATTTAAATTTAATCTGCATTAATTTGCTGCGTACTTAAAATGTTTCCAGGTAAAGTCTTAAGGGGTTTTGGTATGTACGTGATCTTTTTAAAATTGAGGCGGTGGTTAAAATAAGGGCCTATAGGCCTATCGGCCCTTCTTCTGGAAAACACAGAATTGTACTCTTTATGTTGTCAGTCTACTAATTTTTTCTTCGATATTACGGTTTTTTACGTTAGTACAACACTTTTTTAGTGAAGTGTTGGCAGAGCTGGGAAAGATTTGTGCGTCTAAATCAACTCTGTTTTGGTAAATTTCTGACAATGTGATTAAGGTTATGTTATATTTTAAACTGTTAGCTTAAGTGTATTTTAAAGCAATGGCTAGTTGTAAAGATATTTTGGATAACGCGATGTCAAAAGGTGCCAAAAATAAAATTGCTCCGAAAGGCCATTGAAAAGAAAACGTGGCAAAACCTAAGAGACCAAGTGGATATTAGTATGTGTCAAAATTTACGAGAAAAACTATACAGAGTAAGGTATTTTCTATTGTCCGTATGTGTTGGATAACACAACATATCCCATTATGATAATGGTTTAAAAAAAACAAGACACTCTTCTAATAGGTCGTATGGCATTGAAGGAGCATCCAGAAAGGTATAGAAAAATAAAATATTCCAAAATTAGCAGACAGTACCACTGGAAATACAAGCTTAAAAATTTTGGTTGTGATGTGCCCGTGTGCCGTTCCTTTTCTTTTGACTTATATCAAGTAGGAGTAAACCGTAAAGTTGTCGGATTGCTGTTCTTGTTTGTCCTAATCTTTGCTGAATATCTTTCTCTGTTATTGCCTTTTTCGGCTTATTTGGATTATAAAACCCAAGTTTTTGAATTTATACTTTTCTTTGATTTGTTACGTTGTCGCCAATCTGTAGATCTTCTATGTCTTTTTCACTTATAGATAGGTACTTTGTTTTCGCGTGGTTAATATCTAGGTCAGCTTTGGTATATTCTTTTTGTAGTTTCTTTATCCTGTAACTGAGGTCTTATTGGTCTTTTGCAACCACTACGCGATCCTCTGCAATGCTTAATGTATATATGTATTAGTTTCGTACCGGTACTCCCATGCCTTCGCATTTTCTTCTCCATGTAGTCAAGAATTTTTCTAAGTATATTTTGAATAGGGTTGGAGATGTGGAACAACCCTGCAGGAGCCCTTTTGTTGTGGTGAAGTCACCTGTGATTCTTGTTCCCATTTTAATGGACACTTTATTTTCTTTATACAGAGCTTGACAAACAAGACTTGCGAATTATCTCAGAACTCTACTGGCACCAAACGGCAACAATTGAAATAGAGCACACAACGTCCTTCGATAAACGTACATGTGTATGCCAAGCGACAAATAATAGAACAGGTAAATTCCATAAAATATTTGGGAGCAAATATCAATAGTCAGTTTAATCCAAAAAAAAGAAATCCTTTTAAGAATCGAACAAACAAGGAAAGCTTTCATAAGCATAAAAACATTTTTAACAAGATCAGACCTTAGTCCGCAGCTTAGAATCCGAATGATCAGATGTTACGTTTTTTATGTTTTACTGTATGGCTGTGAAAATTGGACAATAGACTCTGAAACTGAAAAAAGAATAGATGCCTTTGAGATGTATATATACAGATGAATGTTGGGAATTCCATGGGTACAAAGAGTTACTAATATTGAGGTACTTCGCAGCATGTGTAAACAAAAAGAATTAGTAAGAATAATGAAAGAGAGGGAAATGCAATACTTGGGTCATTTGTTGAGAGGCGAAAGATATGAATTACTTCAAGTTATACTTGAAGGAAAAGTAGTGGGCAAAAGATCCGTAGGAGTATGCCAGAACTCGTGGCTGAAATACCTGAGGAGATGGTTTGACCCCTCATCCGCAGAAATCTATTGCGCAGCAGTTTCCAAAACTACAATTGCCATTTGAGTTGCCAACCTTCGAAACGAGACGGCGCCATAGGAAGAATACAGAGCTTTTGTAGCTTCTATAAGTTCCGTCTGTATTTCTAATTTGTACGTAGCCTTTTATAGTTCTAGCCTTTATATAGAGTCATGCGCCTTTCTCAGATCCACCAATGCCAAATGTATATCTCTATTTTTTTCTTTTTTCTGTTCCAACAGTTTTCCAATGTGTATATATGGTCTATGCATGATCTTTCTGCCTTGTAGCCTGCCTGATCTTTCCCGATTTTGCCGTTTATCGCTTACTCTATCTTTTCTCGCAGTATCTTCCCATATAATCTTACGCTTATTCCTTTATAGTTTTCGCATCGTTTTCTATCTTTCCTTAATATAGATGTCATATATGCCATAATATACTTTGTTAATTCTTAGATGTCTTATACATAGCAAAATTTGGTGGTAAATGTAAAGGCATTGATGGATCAACCAGATTTTAAAATGTAAAAGTCTAAGTCTAAATGACAGTCCAAGGGACTTTTGGATATCCACTACCATACTGTGGATTAATACATGTAAAGACTAATATGTTTTTATACACATTTATATACCTCAATTATTCCAAAATTAAAAAAAAACCTATTTTCTTGTAGTATAAATAATTATTCTTTTGTAATATACATTTATTACAAATTATTAAAACAGAGAAATAGAAGTTACGTTAAATTTTCTTTTTTAATTATAATTAACGACGTAACTTTTTCGTGCACATATTTGTAGATATTTTAATCTTAACGTTTAATAACGAATCGCTTAAAAAAATTCCAGACAACCTTTTGTATATGTTTCTTGTCGTTTTGATCCTTTTATCTCAAAAAATATTCATAGAGGAAAATAATTTTTTATTTAGAAACATACAAGCCTCCAAATAAGCCATACAAATACCTTTTATCGATGTAAACGGAAAGCGGTGTTTAACGAACGCTCTTTTGAAGTATATAAAGGTTTTTAACTGTCGTTTTAAGGTAGTAATGGCATACTAAAACCATTAAAGAGAGCAGGTTATGGAAAAATAATTGGAATTTTTGCTGTACTTCAAGTTAATAGCAAATATATTTCATAAACCGTTGTTAAAATGCTTATGTTTTTAACTTTTTGACTGTAAAAACTTTGATGATCTTTGATGATAAAATATATACAACTTTACAATAAAGCTATTTAATTCCGTAAGAAGAATGTTACCCTCCTAATCTCTAGGTAAAGTATGAGTTTAACATTTTCACGAACAACGATGAGTAAAACTTCTTTTTATTAAAATAAAGAGATTTCTTTGTAATAGTCATCTCAGTTTAAAAATAAGACAAAGCATGGTTAAGTGCTAATTTGGTCTGTACTTTTGTATGGAGCAGAAGTATAGACACTTAAAGTATCAAGCATGAACAGAATTGAATTATTGGTTATAAGATATCATAATAGCATTGAGCTTGTGTTTGACAAGTCACAGAATTTGATTGGTCGAAAGAGATGGCGTGATATATAGGATGTGTGTGCATGATTGGTGAAAAGAAGGAGGGATTGAAGTGATTGAAATCATGTTTTGCTCGGGGAAAGGAAGATTACTGTCATTTAAACGTTGGAAGAAGCAAAATGTTTTTTTTTTTCATATCCTGCACTGAAAGTTAGCAGAGTCCTTGTCAAATAATAATTGTGAAAGGTGTTTTGTTTCTGTGGAATGAACCCCAAGGATTGGTAGCAATAAACAACAAAAGTACATCCTGTGATAAACAAACAGGTGTATAGTATATTTGGTACTAGTCGATTTAGTGAAAATCCTTTTGACTAAAAGATATTGGGTTCCTGTGAGATATGAGTTTGGTACAGGAGCTTTTGGAGAGAGAGACTGTTGGGGCGATATTCTGTGCGAGAGACGTAGTAACGATGATTGAAGAGTTTAGTTGATAAGAGTAGATAAGTATTTTCGTGCGGTAAACTTATAAATAAATATATTTATATAAATTAGAACCGCTCGTTTTATTTAATCTCGCTACAATAAATATAATCTTTTAATTCAGACATAAAAAAATTAAAAGAAGTAATATTTCTTGAAAGAAAATTCTTTGTCTTGATTTAATTTAAAAAATAAAACACAGAGAAGAGATCTTTTATTTGAATATAAGTCCAAATAGTTATTGATTTTGTATAGGAATTTTAACGAATTTATAATTTTAACATTAATGATACATTTTAACAATGTGTGATTCCAGTAAAGATTGCTAATAATTCTTAGATCACAGATCTTTACATCGTTGAAATACCACTTGTATGCTAAAGAGAGCCATTTTTTTCCCACTGCGTTCCGAAAACCTAACTGTGTATTCAGTCAATATGTACATATTAAATGTATCGCCTCAAAAAACGCCTCACTCTACTTTAACTACAATTTAACTTTGCCTGTTCTAACTGCTTTTTATACCTAAAGTCACTTAAATTTTTCACAAAGTCATTTTCCAAACTTTAGTATCACTAACAGAATATTTTTACAAATTTTCAAGCTAACATACTTTTATTTTGTTTTAGCGGTATCCTAAAGTTCATATAAGAAAATGAGGGTGCAAAACTAGGGTAAGTATGCTATAGAATGCATTTTTAACGAGCATGAGCTAATAAACAAAACTTTATTTACTTTTCGGTTTATCTACAATCATTACTCCCTTGATTAGACCAACCACAATTCCTGCATTACCAGGATGATTTATATGGAATGGGTTTATTTTGTCTGCAGTTTATATTACAGAGATTATTATTTTTAATAATTCGGTAATACGTAGAATATCATACACGTTAGTTAATTGTCTTTTATAATAATTATTAAAAATAAATTTATTTGTTTATCACAAAAAAACCTAGAATAGTGTAAATTTTGAAATTTCTTAAGATTACAATTTTTTTCTTTTCATTTATTTTTCTTTATTTTGTAACTTTTTTATTTTGGTATGATTTTTTCATCAGGTCTTTTTCTTTTAACTTTTTTCTGAATCACTTGACCTTTGTTTTTTTTCTGATTTCTCTGTTGACGCCCGCCATACACTTTGAATCCTAAACCATAAGATAAATCTCTAAAATGTTTTCATTTATTTGTTTTTTGTTGATATTCTTCTTTTATAGTTTTCTTGCTTATCTTTTATATTATATTTTGTATATCGTCCTTTCAGTACTTTTCTATTTGTTTAGACTTATGTTTTGGATCTCTTTTTATTCTTGCATTCCAACCTACTTTTGGAATAGAAAAAAGAAGTCACAAAAGAATCAAATCATAACAATGACGTAAAGGCAAACTACAAGCCCACAAGGTTACCCATAAAAGGTTGTCGATTTAATGATGATAATGCATGAGACAAGCAACTTGATAGTAAGTTAAGTATCATTACAGAAGATTTCAAGTTTACAATTAGTATAAAACAACACATATTGGACAAACAAGGTCTCTATTTACTAAATATACAGGTCTCTATAAATTTGCAATGCAAATAATATAACCATATTAAACAAGCCATTGAAGTAAAAAGCGTAGTTAGAATAATCAACTAATAATGGGTATGTTAAATACTATTTTGATCAATTCTTAAAAAATATTTGTTAAAAATATAAGTCAAACCAAATGTTATGGTTATGGTAGATCATGGAACATTGGTGAAACCTTCAGACATATAGACCTCCTAAAATGGGCCCATTGTATCACCCTTATCATACGAACTGAAGTAGTTTCTGGGGCTTAGGCTGCTAAGGAGTTTCCATATCTCATATTATCATCGACGGCTCTAAATTTAAGCCCTTCCTACCGTTTTAAACATCTATTTATCTAGTAACCTTGTTACTTTATAGAAAGCCACAAGTATCTTTAAAGGTAACTCCCTCATTTGGGTTGACTTCCAGAGATTATGTGAGAAGGTTTCTTTCTCCTGATGACAAAGACGGCACTATGGGCCATCGTCCACCAATCCAAGCAAATGAAGGTGTCGCCTAAGTCTACCGGTAAGTATACTGACCACCAAAGACCATCTTATATGTTCTAGAAAGAAAAGTTGAGCTGTAAGACGTGAGGATCCTAGCCTGTCTTATACCTCCACAATTCCCCAGAAGTCCTAAAACCTCCACAGAAAAAGATCTTTGAGACTACTTCGACCAGTACTGAAGGGCATTCCAATCGAAGATTTGATTGCGAGATCAAAATCAAAACTAATAAAAGTATTTATAACAAATGAAAACAATATGGAAAAAGTTTAGAAAAAACAAAATACTTTGAAATGGGAGTACAGAAAATGAAGCCCGATATAATTTAAGAATAACTAGCAGATGAATAAACTATATGAGTACAAAGCATTACATCAATATTTCCAGGTGTAAATATACCAGAGCCCGGTCTCTGATAGGACCAACTTATCATGTAGCAAAATAATTAAGGTTTTCGAATATTTCTCTTTATTTTTTCTCTCTTCGCATCGCTAGATGTTCTTTTCTATAAAGATGGTTTCCTTACACGTTTTAGTACATCGGAGACTGACATTTGAATTGAATTTGGTTTTTCTTTGTCTTTATTTTCTTCGTCATCATCATCATCTTCAGATGCTCCTGCAATTTTCTGCCAATCAACGTCTTTTGTATATTTTCCATGAGAAATTTCTTTTAATTCCTGTTTTTTGCACCTACTTATTCTCATTTTCCAATGGTATACCGACAAAAGGACGCGGAAAAAAGGACGCATAAAAAAGGACGCGGAAAAAAGGACGCGCGAAAAAAGGACGAGTGGAAAAAAGGACGCGTGGAAAAAAAGACGCATATTATTAATGAAATACTATAAATAGTTTATTTTAATTGACAATAGCAATTACCCCCGTTTATCCCCTATATATAATTACAGAAAATGATTCTACCTAACCTAAAATCGGTTACGGTAAAAGTAAAAAGTGAAAAATATTTATATGAAAAAAACTTGCCTTCACACTTTATCCAGGCTTAGGACTGGCAGCAGAAGCTGGCTGGTACTTGGGTTTTTCTAATCCCATACATAATTCTGATAATATGGAATCTAACCTGTTTCAATACCAGAAATCTTGAATCAACACTATATTAGTATTTATTATTTTACTTAAGATATTTTAGTCCTAAGCCTCGATAAAATGTGAGGGCAAGTTTTTTTTTCATATAATTATTTTTCACTTTTAACTCTTACCGTAACCGATTTTAGGTTAGGTAGAATCATTTTCTGTAATAACATATGGGGATAAAAAGGAGGTAATGGCTAATGTCGATTAAAATAAACTATTTATAGTAATTCATTAATAATATGCGTCCTTTTTTCCACGCGTCCTTTTTTCGCGCGTCCTTTTGTCCCGTCCTTTGCTCTCGCGTCCTGTTTTCCGCGTCCTTTTGTCGTAGATTCTTTTCCAATAAATATGGTGTACATGCTCTTAGTAGTAGGAACGGCAAAGAAGGACCTTATATACAAGGGGAGGGGAATTTTGGCGTATTATGAGGTATGTAAAATGTCATTGAACGAAGCACCTTACTATTGGGATGATGAAATAAAAGGCCATATGCGTTTAATGGAGATCAATGGGTAGAGTTTAATGATGAAAAATCTATTAAATACAGAATGAAGTGTATAAAAGAAAGCGGATTTGCTGGAGCTATGGTTTGGGCAACTGATATGATTTTACTGGAACAGTATGTGGTGGAGAAGTTAAATTTCTTTGTAATTGTATTGTATTGTATTGTAATTGTATAAGAATTAAAAAGAATTTATTGTGTAAAAGATACAAAAGACGTTGATTGGTTGAAAATTGCAGGACTATCTAAAGATGATGACAATGACGAAGAAAATAAAGACAGAAAAAGAAAAAAACCAAAACCAATTAAAATATGAGTGTCCGATGTACTAAAATGAGTTAGAAAACCATCTTCAGAGAAAAGAACGTCTAGCGATGCAAAGAAAGAAAAGATAAGTAATGGAAGTAGAGAATATTATTTTTAAAAGTAAGATTAATTAATCAAAATACTTTAAAGCTTTATGTTTCTTTATATTTACTTGGTCTTCATACAAGAAATATATTATTTTTAAAATTTAATTTTTAATTAAATCTAAGCGACGACGTTACCCAGAAGAGAGTATAAAGCTAAATTAAGTAGATCCGCGTCATAGAGGACACGAAGATCATTGGACATTGATGTTGAAGATCGACCAAACCAAGTACTTCGCCATCATAAAATAGAATAAATTCATAAAAAATTGAGTGGCGTGACTGTAGATGGCAATTGATTGGATCCTACCCAAATCTTTATACAAAACAAACTGGCAATTTGTTGTTATAAATTAATCAAATTTTACATACTATAATATTGTGGTATATTAATTAAAATAACTCATTAATTTTGTCACATCATTTGATTACTTTGCACAAACAATATAGCTTTTATACTACCAGCACTATTTAAAGCAACATAGATAAAACATATCGTATTTCATAAAAAAAACCTTTTCTATTTTAAAAGTCTCATGGGGGAGCTCTCACTGTTATTTTAATCGCTCTAGAGGGAGCCCTCTCCCCGAGCACAGCCCTTGTGGGTTTAAGTTAATGAAGAATTATAATTATACCAAAGTGTAAATGAGTTATACTGGTTAAAGTCGGTATAAAATCCGAGATATTTATGAGTCGAATAAAAATTAAGTCGGCAGTGGTCGCCATTTTATCGACTGCTTTTAATAAAGCTACCCGAATGGGGTATACACTATAAAATGAACTATAAAGCATAAATTAACATATAAATACGCAAGTGATATACTGTTCTCATCTAAAAGAATGTGAAAAGTTAAAAGACATAATCAGGAATAATACAATTTTTACATGCTTTCTTTTTAGCATATTTCTTATGAATATCATGGGTATAATAAAAATATTTAACAAATTGGCGAATGCGCTTGCTCAAATATGGTGAAGGCAAATATTATTCTTATCCACGATTTATTTATATTTTTATTTCAATTAAAGTAAATTTGACGTCTATGGTCAGTAGCACGAATTACAGTTTACAGTTATACAGTGATCACATATAAATGTGAAACGTAGAAACTACGGATGTATACCAATTAAGAATGTTTGAATGTAAAATATTAAGAAAGATTTTTGGACCACAATGGATTGGTTTATACTGGCCTAGCCACTTCTTAAGAATGCCAGATAATGGAGCTGTAAAATTAATCCAGTGATGCAAAAGTTAAGGAAATAGGACAAGAAGAAAGCTCGGTACAAGGTGGATAGACGATGTGGAGGAAGATTTTAAAACCATAAATATCCAGGCAGTGGCGAAGAAAAGTAGTCGACGGAGCCGGAGGGAAAAGCGTTGTTAAGCAGGCCAAAACCCACAAAGGGTCGTAATACCATTAGAAGAAGAAGAAGAACAGTTTACAGCTACATGTTAATACCGAGCTGTTGGCGTATTTTGGCAATAAAGGATATTCGATAAAGTATATGTCCGATTCGGAGGGCCTTATCCGTGGGAATGTGTTAGGGAAATTTATTCTAAACGCAATCTCCGTATGATTGCCATATTTTTCCTAAATAAACTAACACAACTAAAAAGGTTCACTGAGGGTTTAATTTCATACAGCGCTTGAGTAACTTCATTCCAGTGAATTTGCCAAATGGATAGATTTACTTTCCCCAATTTAGCTTTTAGATTGTTGCAGATTTGTATTTTGGGATGATGCAGCTTTTTTAGTAAGGCTTTTTCGCTCCCACTAATCCCGACATGGTACGAGTGACTGTTGTATTTTGGATTATAAGAAGCTGATATATGTTATGAGTATCTTGGACGAAAGGATGCCTAGTGGATATAGTATTAATGAAGTGTATAGTGGAAAGTGAGTCAATACATATGGCAATATATGTGTTCAGATATTATTGAGCATATTTAAAAGCAAGTGAGATAGCTGGTAGTTCCCCAGTGTGGTTAGTATATTAAGGAGAAATTTTATAAAGTTCGATAGACTGTTGTACAGTGGTTACAGAATATCCAACTCCACTTTCAGTTTTTGACACGTTGGTATAAAACACTATGTTATATTTTTTTTATTTTATTCAGCTCTAAGAAGAGAATTATCCTTATTGTATTAACTGGTATTTTTTTATATATTGCATGATACAACTACAATATAAACTACAAAAGTATGATAAAGAGATAATCTTTTACTAAAATTTCTTGAGGTTTGAAGCTTAATTTACATCAGCAATTTATGCTGTTTTAAGAGCACAAGAAAATTTATTTAATATCATTACAAGGGATTTTAAACGCTTAAACTGTATTTTTTATTGATCGTTAGGAACCCTATAATAGAGTTCCTCAAAAGGTTTTATCGTGAACATTCAATATTGAAGGAGTCTTCAATTAGTATGAGAAGATTGTGAGAGACATGTATGAAAAAGTGACAACTCGTGTTAAGACATGTATGTGAGAGACTGATAAATTTCATATGAAAGTATGATTGCATTAGAGCTCAGTGCTTGGTCCCGAAATTACATGATCCTAATTACAAAGTAATATTTCCTGGTATTAAATGTTTATTGATGATATAGTACTAGTAGGAAATGATGAATAGGATTTAAAAAAAAAACTTAAACAGTGCAGAAAAGCTGTTAAGAAAACAGGTTTAAAAGTAGAACATAGGAAAATTATATATATAACAGTGTTTCCATATCTTATTTATGACATATTATATATACAATAGCACGAAAGACCTTAGAGGCCCATGGCTTGAAAAGTTTGTTCTTTCTTCATTTTTGCTTTTCTTTATATACTGAGGTCTTCTCTGGTTCAATATGTGTTTTTTCTCCATTCTGTCTTGTTATTCATTTTTCTTTTCTAGCCTTCTAGTACAATTTTTTCCATATCTTTTTCTACCTCTTGATTCCATCTTTGTAAAGCTAGAGTGTAGTTAAGTACCCTTTTTAAAGTCCTCGTGTTCGGCATCCTTTCTAGGTGACCTTCCATCTGAGTTTTCCATCTTAGTCTCTGTGCCTTTATTTTATAACTCCTATTATATTAGGTTGATTATATAGTCTTTCCTCTTTTTATTCTCTTGTTTATTACATTATTTTGCTGCTTTGTTTATTACTTGCTTTATGTTTTCCCATTTGTTCTCAGCTTGCTCTTCTGTTTGTATCTTTTTAGTTATCTTTCCATTGTTTCCTCGTACACTTCTTGCTCTTTCTTTGTTGCTAATCGAATTGGGATAATTACACATTTCTTTTCTTTTATTTTGTTTTTGTTTTCTGGTATCAGTTGCTTAATTTTGATGCACCATGTTATGATCTGAGTCAGCGTCTGGTCTTCTGTATGTTCTTATTTTCTTTATTCATTGCTGTTCTGCTTTTTTGATGAGCACCTGGTCTATTTGGTCTTAAGTCTTTCTATCTGGCGATATCCATGTTTCCTTGAGTATTTATTTTTTTTTAAGATATGTGCTCATTATGATTATATTTTTTTCTCTTGCGAAATCTATCAGGAATTGTCCGTTCTCATTAGTTTCATTGTGTTTACTATATTTTCCTATTGTCGGTCTAAATACTTCTTCCTTTCCTATTTTGGCATTTGCGTCGCCCAAAATAATTTTCATGTCATATCTGCGTATATTTTCGATTATTCTGTTTAATTCACTGTAGAAACATTCTTTGACATCATTGTCTTTTTCTTCTGAAGGCGCGTGAATATTTATAAGAGTAATTTTTTGGTATTTTCCCTTGAACCTGATACTATATATGCGATCTGATACTGGTTTAAACTCTATTATTTGCTTCTTTTAGCTCTTTTCTTAACATAAAACCTATGCCTAACATTCAATTTTTTCCACCGCTGTTAAAAACACTGTATCTTCTATTTCTAATATATTATTTCCCAGTTGTTTCGTCTCCTGCAAAGCTACCATGCCAAAATGAAACTTTTCGATTTCTCTCGCTAAATGTTTAAGTTTGCCTTCTCCATATGTGCCTCTTACATTCCATGTTCCTAAAAGTAAGTGTTCTTTTCGACACGTTTTCTTGTGTTTTGATTCGGTTTTTATCTTTTCTTTTTTTTGTGTATTATCGCTAACCTTTTTCTGTGCTTGTTTCGTCAACGTTATTCCAGTAGTACAGTTAGTTGCTAGTTTTTTTATGTTGTTTTGACTATTGCGCCTTCTTTGTCATTCCACTTCCATTCGCTGTTATTTACCCATATTTTTTTACTCCAATCTTGACTTCATTTGCTTTATTTCTTTCTTCTCGAGCAATGCTTTTTGTATGTCTCGTTCTTTTATGGTTGCATCTTTGTTGATATATACTTTGTACTCTTTAATTTCTTTTAACTTTAACTCTAATTTAATAAGGCATGCTTTTTCGCCTAACTTGTGATCATTCCTTATTTTAACCTCTACTCCTATATGTTGTTTAATGAAATTGTTGATTATTCCTTCTAACCCTGCTTGCTCATATGTATCTATCCTTCGGCCGTTCATAACTATGTTATTTATTCGTCGGTGTTTTTCCATAACTTCAATGATTTTTGTTATTTCTCTGAGTTCCTTCTTGATCTCTATATTTTCTTGTTTTAGTTCTGCATTTTCTTTTCTTAGCTCTCTGTTTTCCATAATGAGCTTTTCTATTGTGTCCTTGCTTACTTTTTAATTTCTTTTTAATTCCTTAATGTTATCGGTAAGGTGGCTCATCATTATTAGTAATTGGTCAATTTTTGTTTCCTCATTTTTCTTCTCTGGAGTTTTTGTTGGTGTTGTCAAGAACTTCTTGCTCTTTCTGCAAATGTTATCTTCTCTTCCTTTGTCTTTATATCTGTCCTTTTTTTGTTCCTCCTTATGAAAGTGTATCATCACTGTCTAAATTTTTCAGATATTTTTTCCACTGTTTTCCACCTCAACAGTTCAGAGAAGACAGCGTTCACCGTATTTATTTTATGTTTATTAACCGTTGTAATTTTTGTGTGTCTACCCCGAAAGTCGACTTACAACGACAACGTCGCAATTTTAAAGGTCATAGTTTGGTCAGAGTCATGCTTTGATGTTAAATAGGCTAATCAATTATAGCGATCTTACTTTTTATAGGGCCTTGATGTTTTCCGATGTTATTTCACCGATTTTAAAGTTTTTTTCTTAGCGCTGTCCTTCACTTAATGTTTTTTATTGTTCACTGGATATTGTCAATAATTTATTTCCCGTAAAAACTTTCAGAAATTGAGTTTATTGCAGAGGACAAATAAAATATTTGTTTACGTTTTGGCTACCGTGTTGCCATTCGTTATGCCATATTACAAACTTAATAATCTTTTTGATCTTATTTCAACTTAATATCTTGTATATACAATCTCTAACGATGCATTTATATCGTGTTTAAATAACCTTCGGTTCTTGGCTAAGGTCAATCTATAAAATAACATTTTGCGTGCACAATGCATTCAATTTACATTAATTGATTGATTTCCCGACCGATACATTCTAATAAATCATTCAACCCACCGAAGTTGTATATATTATATTGTATGGAGCGTCTATCACAGGGTAGCGGCTGCATCATTACGTATACAGAAATCTGTTTTTAGACAGTCGATGCGAAAAGAACAAAGACCATTTTATTAAACTATATAATTAAAGTCTAATTAACACCTGATTTTTCTTTTACCAACAGAAAAGTGTCCTTATCGTAGGTACCATAACTTAAGCGATATACTGATGTATGTTATGTTAGGTTTTGTGATTTATTCTTAAAAAAGTTATATAAGATACAACTTAATAGTTTTTAAGCAGCCGTTTAGATAAGTCCAATTTTAATACGGTATAATCGACGTAAAAACTAATTTCTGGAAAAATATTACTGAAAATATCCTTCAACAATTTTGCTTCCATCTTTTTGAGTTCTCTAGTTTAATAAAAGCATTTTATTTTTGTGACCAATGACTCATATTCTTTTATAAGCAATAATAAACTCTTTTTCTCAGTACCTATTTGATTTACTGCAGTAATCTGAAACGTTCTCTACGGATTTCCTTAAAAATCGTGCAGTCTGCCAGAAGTAACTAAACGATTACTAGCAATCAGCCCTTTGAACGATTCCTATTTGATCGAGATTTAATTTTTGGTAACGAGAATGGCGCATGTTGACAAAGCTTTTTTGTAACCTCCAAAAACATGATACGACAAACTCGACGACAAGTGATACCCTTTTTTTCTTTGATGTTTGTAGTCGTTGAAAAGCAAAAAAGGGTTGCGTTATGACCCGTGAACTAAGTTAGTTAGATGTTAGTAAATAGCGTATAGTATGGGAATTTGGTACGAAAATTCATAACGATATAAAATTAAGTGAAAAATATTCAAATGTATGTATGTATTAATTGACACTTGACTGTAATAAAGGTTTTTTTGATGATTGCAACAATTATCGACATACATCTTTGTTTGTGTACTTTATTAAATATGTAATCTCTTACAGCTTATAAGTGAATATGTTAGTTGTTATGATTTTTGTAGATAATTCTTTGATATGTGTTTTTTGAGGTATATTTTCTGATCTCTTTGAGAGAAATGTTTTTTTTAATTTATTTAACCTATCAGGTTTTTTAGCTATATAGCTGTATTTCGTGTTTCCTGTTTTTCTTTTATCAAACAAAACAGTTATATTCTTACCCCTTCTTTCCAATATCATCTTTTTTTCTCAGCTTTTTCGCCACAGCTACTTAAGTATTTGATTTGTATCTGTAAAATTATGATCAGTATGTTCGCTGCACAAGACGTATTATGAAATGGAGGCCCAGAAACTATAAAAGAAGCCGAGGACGACCACCGACTAGATGGACCAATGATATAAAACGTGTAGCGGGAAAATGAGGGAGGCCTATATCCAGCAGTGGACGCGATTGATGATTGATGATAATGATGTTAGCTGAAACCAGTAATTCTCAAAAACTATCTATGATGATTGGTGTCTATGGTGATGATGATGACACTACTTTCTATATAGTAGAATTTGACGATTGGATCCAATTTTTTTTTGAGGAGAAACCCTGATATTTTATTAGTAAAGTCTGAAGGAGTTTCATTAGCTAGATCTTAAGTTTTGAACAGAAGAGAAGTTGACGATTATTTTAAGTTATTGAAGCATCTTATGGAAGGTATTGACAGATATATATGGAATAAGCAAATTGCATTTTCAATATAGATTAATCAGGTCCACAATTAAATTATTGTCAAGAATATGTTTTAGCCGAAAAAGGATTAAAAGCTGTATCTTCAATAATCTTTTCTGAAAAAGAAACAATTACTATTACTGACAACTTTTCCTTTTTAAGAATCTTGTTTAAATGACTTCTTGGGAAACCGTTTTAACAGTAACATCGTAACTTTCATTCTTATCTGACATACTGTTCTCTCCTGGGTACACTCTTGAACAACTCAAATTGATAAAGTGTTTGGACAACAAAGAAAGTGTTCTTCTATTATCACTGGGCTAGGTCTTAAAGCTGACTATCAAAACTATTTTAGCCCCTTAAGAAACTATCCCGAGATAATTCGTCTTGCTCTTGATGTATCTAGAGTAAAAAACCCGAGATATCTCGTTTTGAGCTATTTAGTGGAAATTTAAGCGATTTACTTCGTTCTTCCAAGTAAGGACTTTGGAATTTAAACGAATTCAGACGGAATAGTTGTTACAAGTCCTCAGTAGACCATGGACAGGTCGAACGGTTGAGGATTTATTTCATAAAGCTGCCAACTGAGAAACATTTCATCAGCTTGCATACGACGATAATCAATGCTTGAAAACAAGCACGGCACACAAAAAAGAAGTTTTAATAAAGTTTTACGGTGGAGGGGGGACGGCGACTTGTAAACGACCTCAGTGTATAAACAACATGTGCTTCGTCTGGTTGTGTATACGTCGACATTTTATAAAATTGAATCGTAATTTTATTTACTATGAATTCTATCCACAGTAGTAAAGATTCAGATGACAGTTCTGAATTATGAGATGTATACAGGGCCAAAAAGTGAGGGTGAAAGTGAAATGTTATTAAGTGACTCCGATTCCAATGAAGATTTACAGTGGTTTACTTCCGGTACTTTTACAACCAGTTTACTTCAAGCAGTCCGGCAATGGGTTATAGTCGATGTAGACCGACCAGCCCCGGCTTCACCGAGATTTGCTCCTACTAGAAAATGGGAGTAATAATATTTCGATATGCAGGATGTTGAAAATAAGGTTTAGTTTTTTAATATGTTTTTCCATAATGGACTAGTCGACAAAATTGTTCAAGGGACAAATCGTTTTGTGAATCAGAAAAGGTGATCAGGCTTTCGCAGAGTTATAAAAGAGAAAAAATGGACACCAATGGACAGTAATGAAATGCGAGGATTTTTTTTTTAACTATATTACTGCAGAGCTTGGTAAAGAAACCAGTGAACTGGTTTTATTGGTCAAAAACACCAATAACTAAAATGCCTTTTTTTCTAAAAAAAAACTAATATTATTCAATGCTACAACAATACTATGGGTGGCGTCGACAGAGTCGACCAACATCTTGCTGATTACCCTGTAACCAGGAAGCGTAGAAAGAGCTATTACAAAAAAATATTCTTATACAATCTCGAACATGCTGGCTGGAATGCTTTTGTGCTGTACAAGAAAAGCAGAGGACTAGAAACACATCTAGAATTTTGAATGAATTTAGTAAAGCAGATGATTGGGTTTGAAATAAAGATAGAGGTGTGTCAAGAGAAAGACCTTTTCACTTTCAAATCCACTTAGACTTACCGGTCGACATTTCCCAGAACTTTACCCCAAAATAAGTTGTTACTGTCACAAGGAAAAAACTCCCTGTGTGACGTCCTGGTTCAAGACGTATCATACGGTAACTAACTTGTAAATAAATACTTCTTGATCATCATCCACAGCGTGCATAAAAACTTTTGTAGTCTAGATTGCTGGGAATGACTTTTAGATGAAAAACTAACATTCATTGCTGTAGGCAAGGTAGACAACAAAAGCTTGTGCTCGCAGGTTTTATTTATCCAACCAAAAACCCGTCAACAAGATATCACGGGATAGTTATTAAACATATCTTCAACCGTTGAAAAAAAATAAAAAACAAATTAAAAATCAACATTGTATAACATTTTTGGATTCTGCAAGAAGTGAAGAAGCAAGTGTATGGATGAAAAAATGGATTTTTTGGGACCGCTTTTCAAAAAATTAATGGTTTGTTGAGGGGTTAAAGCTTTTAAAATTTTAACTTTACCTTGTGTATGTATTATGCAGTGTTTGTTGCACATTAAGAAACATGTAACCAAATTAAATACGCATTTAAACTTTAACAATTATCCCTCTAAAAACAACAGAAATCTTGTACCAGAATTTGGCTGCCTTAAGTTATGTCAATTGAAAGCAAAAATTAAGAAAACTTATTATAGTGAATGCTTTTTTTTTATTTGAGGAGTATTTCTATTCCAATATTAATTAGTTCTGTTTTTGTTGTAATCGTTATCTGCCTGTTATCTTTATTGTTATGTTTATCTTAATATAGTTAGTTTTATGTTTTATACTTACATTTCTCCATATATTTGACTATTGATAATTAACTTTTTATAATATTTATATTTGACTTTAAAAAGTACTTTTTGTATGAGATTTTTCAAAACTTCAGAAATTGAACTTTTACTTGGTGCTGATGTATACTATGAGTTAATAATAGAAGGTATATACAAATTGGGTAAACATCTGCCTGTTCTTTAAAATACTGAACTAAAATACTAAAAAAATAACCCCAAAGAAATGTTTCATTTTTTGTACAAACATCTGAACTCACAATCGATAATAATCATTTTGATAAACTTCTAGAAAAATTTTGAGAGATGAAAGACAAATTCTCCACTAGCTCCTGAAGACGAATTACCCGAACAAATATTTATATCTTGTCAAATCTTAGAAAATAAAAGATTTCAAGAAAACATTCTCTTGAAAACTTCCACAAAGTTTAGCAAACTTGGAGACTTACTTAACATTGCAAAAAAAAGATTTTTATCTCTTAAAAAAGGATTACAAACCTCTTAAAAATATATAAAGAATTAGTGGATGAGTATGTGCAACTGGGACACGCTCAATACATACCTTTCTCTTTAGAAACAAACTTTACTCCAAAATATTTTCTTCCACACCACTGTGTTTTAAAGGACAAAAGTGTTTACTACTATTTACTCCCACAATGACATATCCCTTAAAGGCTACACTGTACAGCCTGAACTGTTTGATATTCTGGTTAAATTTGGGCAGAACAAATATGTGTTTACTGCAGATATACAGAAAATGTATAGGCAGATTATGATAAACCCTGCAAAATATTCTCTGGCAAGACTCTCCCGACCGCCTCTTGCAATTGGGCTACCTATGAAGCTACTCTTCACCAAATACAAACTTGATAACTCTACAGTTCAAAAACTGTCAATTTTCTTAAGCGTTTGAGTTCAAGATTAATAATTATAGTGGTGAATTAACTCATTAAACAGATATTCCAACTTACTACCAGCGCAATCGAAGGAAACTTATTGTAAATTAATAGATTTATAAGTGTTTTGATGTTTAAAAGAATAAATTCTTAACAAAATAAAGTTATATTTGAATAATAAGACACGCCGAGCTTGATGGACGTTTATATAATAATAAACTATTTATCTAAATAAATATTTTAGTGGTCAAAAATTTTTTTCGATAAAAAATCTTTTGAAATATAACAATGTAACACAAAAGTTCAAAAGAAGCCGATATATTCGTAAATATATTTTTTAACTACAGAACTGTATTTGAATAAAAAAATCTTTTTGAACGATATTGCGCACATTTATCATACTACGACATATTGAATAGCGGAGTCGCATGGTTGGTACTCTTGAGATTCTTTGCAAAAAACAATAAAGGCTAAATCAGGATTATGACTTTGGAATATATGATTGAAAAATGCAAATACGAGAGATTTATGAAACGCGCAATGCAGATAACTTCGCAGTTTTAATAACTGCAGCACAAATTATCACCAATAACTGGATTTCTGAATAGAAAATTGATATAAACACAGAAAACTAATATGAGGTAACAAAAAACAATTATTAATGTGCTGTTTTTTCTAAATATTTTATATTTGTTAGATATAAATGTAAGAATATCTATATTTTACAGCAAATTACATGTATTTTAAGCCTTTCTTGAAAAATAAAACAACAATTCATATTTCACTGAACCCAAGCTCCAAGCCCCAAGCTGATTTACGAACAGTAATTTTTCGTTTAATTTTCGAAGAGCGAAATTCTTGGGCAAACTTGGCAAGTCAGCAAAAAGATCTTGCGTTTCGTCCTTAAATAATTTCCTATTAACACTTTACTCAATAACCAATTACAAATATACCCAATGTACACTATAATCATTTCAACAGCTTGTAGAACAGTTTCTAGTGATCAAATGAGTGGTCGTAAATACGTATCAGCTGATGGTGATCTGTCATATATCTACCTTATGAACAGCTATCCTAATTGTGTCGTCAGGGTCTTGCAGCATAAAGATTCTATTTATCCGAAATATGGACTTTGTGGGCACATAAAAAAAAGGATGTTGCCATCGGTACTCTCTGTAAACCATTCTGGGATGTCAGTAAAATCGTAGCCTTTATCTATTCTGTGTTTTTCACCTAATAATATTCCAGGTGTGTTAATAATTGATATATATTTTAACACCGATGAGTCCAGTATGGCCCAATTGCCTCTACTAGAAACACTGTATATCGATTTTTCTCAAAATCACTTTTATCGCATTTTCGCGATCCATAACCGTGGATTACAGCAATTACAGAACAATGAGCATTTAAATGTTTTTAAACCAATTTTTTTATATATTTGTTAAATTAACGTAAATAAAGTATAATTTATATTACTTAATATCTTAATAAATTGTGATATTTTATTTAATATTTTTAGGTTTCCCAAATAAAAACACTGTATGTATTCCAAACCTAGTTAGGAAATAAAATACAGAAATAAAAATATTTACTAAAAAACAAAAGAATATTTTTGATGCTATATTATTTTGTGTTTACTTTTATTTCAAACAAAGTTAAGTCCTTCACATTTCCTGCTCTGGTGAACAATTTTCGAATTGGCGCTTACAATGTTTCTACTCAAGACAGCTGAAGGAACATTAAAACCGACTCAAAAATAAGTTTCCGAAACAGGATAGTGGATAAAATTGCTTTTAGGATCTAAAACTGATCAATTTTTGGGAATGATATCTTTATCTTTTCAGTCATCGAAGCAATAAACATATCAGTAGCCCTTTTTTCATTTAGGAAAATGTTTTTTCAGCAGATACTTAATAAACGTATTTTTTCCAGTGGAATATTGTCCGACCAACAAAATCATTATCTTGTCATCTAAATTAGCGTTGCTTAACGATGGGGATGCTACCGACCTCAGGAATTACAGGCCCATAAGTCTACTTTCACATATTTATAAATTATTTACAAAAATAATTACGAAACGACTAGAAAATAAATTGGCATAAACATAAACGGAGAAAAGCTTAGCCATCTAAGGTTTGCAGATGATATTGTACTAATAGCTGATAGGATAGATGAGGCCAAAGAACTTTTAAATCAGCCCTACCTTTCCTCACTAGAAGGGGGATTGAAAATAAATATATCTAAAACCCAGATGATGACAAATCTTGTAGTCAGCGAAGATATATGCGTAGGAACAAGATCCATAGACCAGGTAATGGCCTATAAATACCTAGATCATGAGATTCGCATAGGAAAAGATAACCAAACCGTTGAGCTTCTCCGTCGTATAAGACTGACTTGGGCAGCCTTCGGCAAGCTGAACCATATTTTCAAATCGTCTGATATACCAATATGCCTTAAAAGAAAAACGTTTAACCAGTGTGTTTTGCCAGTGTTAACTTACGGTGCCGAAACGTTGACCATGACAAGGAGAACAGTTCAAAAGATCCGTGTGTGTCAAAGGGCGATGGAGCGTGCTATGTTGGGCGTTTCACTACGAGACAAGATCCCAAATCGCCAGCTACGACAAAGAACAGGAGTGGCTGATGCAGTAGAGAGAGTAGCAACACTAAAATGGAACTGGGCAGGTCACGTGGCTCGAATGACAGACAATAGATGGACAAAGCGGATACTGGACTGGAGACCAAGAGATGATGCCTACCGAAGTAGAGGTCGTCCACCAACACGTTGGACTGACGATCTAAAACGTTGTCATAGGAATTGGATGCAAGAGGCACAAGATCGAAATAGATGGAAAATTATGAGGGAGATCTATGTCCAGCAGTGGATAAGCGAAGATTGAATGATGAACGATGGCAGATGGAACTCGTTAAAGAGATAGTGCTGCTCCAACGGTAGCATTTTATTCTTGTAGATGGACTTTAAACCTACGACGACATTGTCGTACATTATTTTGGAATGTGCCATTGAGATATTATGTTAATGGAAAATTGTTTGAGAATAAAACGCAAAATCTTTTTACTTATTTGCAAAGATTGGCCACAAATTCAGCTTTTCAAAAATTGAACAACTTAATCAAAGAGGCACGTTTGGCAATGGTTCGTGCCTATATAATCTCAGATGTCACTTTACCATCTCGGTTAAAACTAGGAGCCATTTTGTCTTCAGTTGTTGCTTAGAATGTAGCGTCCACACAATTCTTACAACCAAACTATTTGTCCCTTGCCTAGTGATAGTTTAATATATTTAAATGTTTATAACATTCATTGATGTAGCCAAGACAGCCAACAATTTTTGACAAAGTAACTACAAAACGTTATCTACATTTTTTATCAACCATCAACTTCGAGTTGTTTTGAAGTTTGCTGCTCTCTTCTCATTAAAAAAATGTTTCTTGGCTTATTTAAGATGCCTTTGACAATGCTTTGGAAGCAAAAGTACTTGGGCAAGATTTAAAAAAAAACTATGTTCGATGTTTGCCTTTGTGAGGCCTCGAAAGTTAAAATGAGTTAGACAAGAAACAGAAAAAAGAGAAAATAAATTAAACAAGTATTGTGTAAATATTGTAAATATTGTATAAAGTGTTATTGGGATTATTGATTAAATAAAATAAAATAAAACATGCTAAGAATTTCAAACAACATTTTTTAGTAAAGCAAATTTAAAATCTAGAAATCTTAAACATCCTAAAATTTAGATTGATATGTTCCCAAGACATTAAAACTGGCGTTTTTAATTTTCTTCTTGTAGTGAACATTATAATCCGATGCTTAACCCCATTAGCCAAAGTTCAGAGGCCTAATAAAATCTACGCTAAAGTGTACTCCGTAACTTGCCTTTCGTAGCTGGATTTATGTACCGATTACCAACTTTATTATTAAACATCCCCAAAGTAGCTGAGGCTTTAAAATCTCGGTGCGGAAGAGATAATATAAGTTTCATAAGCACGAGCAACAAACGGTATGTGAAATATGTATATAAAGCTTTATATTACTTGTAGATAAAGCTGTAGAGATATTTAATTTTTAAAGATGTGGTAGCTGATCTATCGAAATAGAGAGGATATTTTTTTTATTATAGATAAGTTATCAACGATAGAATACAGAAAGTTTTTTTATTAATTCAAAACGAACAAACCATAAGAAGAAATTGACAATTATTCAAATGTGATTGGTCTTAAAATAATTGTCAAAGCGTAATTTTAAATTCAAATTGAAATATTTCTATAGTAACAGCCACAGTTAGAATGCAGTGCAGGTAAGATGGGCAATGTATTTCTTACGGGAGAATGGCCGACCACGTGGCCGGTGTGCCCCGAGCGGCGCATCAGAACCGGATTTAAGAATTATAGCAGTGGAATATACGCGCACAAAATATCGATGCATATATAAGAGAGTTACATTGTCGAATTAAACAAAAACATGAAGAAAAATAATATAAAAAAAGTAAAATATATCAAAAACTCTATGTCGATAGCTTATCTATTTATCAATTTTTAATAGCTTCCATTGTAAACACATTCTTTGGGAAATAACGATCATTATAAAGTATTTAGAAGAAGCAAATTAGTTTTAATCCCATTGTCCTCGCAAAGCAAACATGTCTCTTTGTCGATTTGGGTACTGGCCATTAGACCAAAAACTTGTTGACTAACTAACTTGAAAAAACTATGATATCTCAATTATATTTCATTTTCACAAGCGGATGCAAGTAACTTCATCATGGAGCCGTTGCCAGTATCTGTCGTGAATTTTAAACAGGGTATGACTCTTAGTGTGCAAGTAAAACGTGTGGTGTTAAATGTATTGAACTATCATCTGAACTTAAAAAATTGTGACAGCTTGACTATTCCTGTGTAAAAAGTTTCGAAAATGTGCAATGTGAGTGTTTAGAAATGTAAAATAATGAGAATTATTTAAATTTGCAGCTCATTTGTAGATGGGGCCTTAGCTGTATTGGCGGTTGACACTTCATGTCTTGCCAAAAAAGAGAAGAGTCGCCACCCACCAGCCGAGAGTGACAGTCGGTCGAAAATATAGGTTAACAAATGGCATGTCGATATAGTCGATATTATTGTGTTATAAGAGTTTGGATAATAAATTTGGTATCTGTGCACATATCCTTTAATTTTTACTAGAGATACAGTCCACTAGCGAAGTTAAACCAGCGCACCAGTTACAAGGGCGAACAGAATCATTCAAGAGAACAAGAGTGGTCTAACCTACGCCACCAGTGAGTGTTCGCAAAATTTATGACATCCGCGAAGAGACAGAGCAAAGCGAACTAAAACCGGTACAAAAAAGGAAGAAAAACAGTTTGCAGTTCAATTCACGTAACAATACTTACGATGAGGGAGTGAAATGTCGAATAAGGAAAATTACCCATGATTTTTTTTTTTGGAAAATACACCACCAACAGTCGACAGCATAATAATCAGAGTGAAGGAGTATCGGGACCTACCAGTTTTTCAAAAACCACATGTCGTATGCTACTAAATGACATGGGTTTTGAATATAGTAAAAGAGGTCAAGGTTCGATAATGATGGAAAGAAAAAATATCATATCCTGGAGACACAAGTGCCTTAGACAAATAAAAATATTGAGAAAGAAAGATTATGTAAACCGTGTTTATACAAATAAGTCGGATTAACGTTGGTGCTTCAGTCAAAAAGGAATGGAGGGACACAACGATCAAGAATCCACCAGATATCTTCATAAAAGGGCTCTCTACTGGAATGAAATTTCCAAACCAAAAAAAGATTCTCGGTTTGTTCTTCTTCAATGAACTGAATTAATGTTCTTGGCTAAAAGAAGAATCGCCGATTACCACGAAAAAATGAACGGGAATCTATATGAAAAATGGTTTGAGAAGAAGTTAATTCCAAACTTGCCGAAAGACAAAGAAAACCTTGTCGTTTTGGATAACGCGTCATACCACAACCGCGAATTTGATTTCCCGAAAAAATTGTGGAACAAAAGGCAGATCAAGAATTGGCTAATCCAGAAGAACATTTTCTTCGGAAAAGATTACCTAAAAAATGGGACGAGTACAACGAGTAAAAAATTGAAAAAATTGCGGGAAAATATGGCGTTAAGATTTGGAGACTGCCGCCTTACCATTGCGAGCTGAACCCAATTGAGATGATGTGAAGTCAAGTGAAAGGGTATGTGGCTTCAAACAATGTCGATTTTAAAGAAAAAGTTGATTAAAACGATTGATAAAAGAAGCTCACTAACGCATATCTAAAGAGCAGTGACATAATTATGTGAACCACGTCAAGAAAGTTGAAGAAAAAATGTTTGCTGTGGACAATTTGCAGGAAGATATTGAACCGGTAATAACTAATTATAGGAGATGATTAAGAGGATGAAGACGATTCGACGCCATACTCGTTCTCTCGCATCTGATGGGTGAGGACAATATCTCGACTCATCAGTAAAAATAACATTACTCCATTGTCCTAAATTCCAATGTAAATGTTCCCTGGAAAATTTCAGTCTAGCCACTCTGTTCCGTGAAAGTAATTTGGGCCCAGTTGCTGGTCTGTAACTTTGCAAAGCAAATTCATCTAATCTTCGACGAACTGTAAATACACTTACAATATTGCCTCGAACCTCTTGAAGCTGATTTCTTGTTTGTACCGCTGTTAAATGACGATCCCGCAAAGCGTTGACTCGTATAAAACGATCATCTAAAGCGATAATTTTACTCTTCCCGCCACTTCTCGCTTTATGCTTGTTTGTTCCAGTTTGTATAAAACGTTCCTTTACCCTTTGGATGATAGAGCGATGAGTGTGTAGTACTCTAGCCACATATTCATAATTTCGCCCATCTTCAACCAGAGTAACGGCTTTCGCACAATCTTCGACAATAAAAACCATGATCAATCGTAGGTAAACAAATTTAAGTGTCAATATGACATAATTATAACCGTCACAAAAGCCACCTTGTCGTATTACAAAATAACTCCTAAATAATCATAATGAAAAAAGTCCTAAATTGTTTGTGGCAAAATTATTTGGCTCTAAAAAATTATTCAAGGTATATTTTGACATGAAACAGTAAACAAAATGCTTAGGAGACATGGTTGCAACCGAAAAATAAGGTTTCAATTTATACTTCGGAAATCGTTCTTAAAATACAAACATTAAGGTTTTACAAAAATTCGCAAACGGAATTATTCCACAGAATGTTTCAACGTTAGAATATTAAAACCACATTTTAATTAGCCCCGTACAATAAGTCAAATATACAATTTTATCAAAAAACTGACTATACTAAATTAAAATTTATACACAGTGTGCTAAAAATTCATCAAAATAGGGCTAAAAATAAAAAAATTTAAATATTTTGAATTTGACCAAAATTTTTTCCGTTGTGTTTTTTTTTGCATCTGAGTATATCTTTGAGCAGAGTCAGGGCAACTTTTTAGGGTACCTAAAAAAGCTTATTCATGAACTATTGTACACACTTACATAACATACATTAATGTAATATTAAGTATTTTTCCTAACGGACAAAGACTGAAAGAAGATAAAGCTGCTCATGAATGGTATTTAACTAGAGTTTACTTTCTTTATATTTCGCTGTTATTGTAATTAACTTTACCTCTTCTTTATAAACCAGAAGATTGGAAATCGGAAAAGCTGAAATTGATACGCTTGTCACTTTTGAAAGGTGGTTCTACATACTGGGTCATGGTAAAAGTGGACTCACAGAATAACTAATGTAAAACTTTTTCAGATATTGAAAAATGAAAAGAAGTAATCAGCACCTTAAAAACAAGAAAGCTTGAATATTTTAGTCATATCGCTAAACCGTACAGAAGTATTCAAAATATGATTTCTTACAAGTTTACTTAAAGTTATAGCAAACAGCTATTTTCAATGTCATATTAATAAAAAAAAAGGTATTCTGATAAGAGACATGAAACAATAAATAGTTTAGTTAGAAAGAGCTATACCGTTTTGAATGTTTACAAAATTTAACGGAAAACATTTTTAATTTTGATTCTTAATTTAGAAATACTTTTTTTGGTGTAGTTTTTGTCAGCAAAACAGGTTCTGTAGGCTTTCTTGTGATGTATATTATCAATCAAATAATAGTAGTCTTCAAAAGATTGATATATATAGCCCCGTCTATGAAAATAATGGAAGTTGGGGATATATTTTGGCAAAAACCGTTTGTGAGAGACTTAATGTAGGTCCAAACAAAAGGGTAACGTGTTATATCACGCATTGTTTGGTTTCAGTAACAACAACACACCGAAGTAGTGCTCAATTAGAATGACAGCCTATAAATCTGAAATTTTTTCTCAAATTCTAAGCAGAATTTAAAATACTTACTGCATAAGCTGAAAGAGCAGATAATCACATAAAATCTTACAGTTTTCTCATAGAGCGTATAGTTTAAATCAATGTAATAAAAGTAGTAGTATTTTTATGGCGGCAGATAAATGATAATAAAGTTAAAAGTCTCACAGTCATGTTTGTCAAACATGACATGGGAAATTTTAGTGTAAAAAAACCATTTTTATGATAAAATTCAACTGTTTTTTTTATTAAAATATACGATGGGAATATAGAAGGAAAAAAGTTATTATCAAATACTAAAAACAGGCTAATGCGCTAAGCATCAAAATCAACTAACTACCGTAAAAATGGGACATAAACCCATTGTCCGATTTAAGCGGCTATAATAGCCTTATTCTTATTAATATTGCTCTAATATTATTGTTGCTGGACATGTGAATTCTCATTGTATACCGGATGTACCAATCAGACTGTTTTTTTAGCATTTATAAAAAACTGAAATTAAAACCCAACTATACCTTCAGGTTTTCTTAACATTTTGTTTTTTGATTGATTTGCTTATATTAGATAATAAAAAGTAAGCCATGTTTTTTATCAGTATATTATCATTTTATGTTTCTTTGACCAAAAAACCTAAAATAGGTTACGAGAAATGAACAATTTAAGAGATATCAAATTGTTAACAGTCTAAAAACATCTAGTTTGTTGTAAAAACTGGTAGATTCCACTCTTCCACTTCTCAACAACAAAGCAAAAACTTACATAGGCATCATTTTTATCCTAATAGCACTATCCATAATATAATGGCTAATAATATTACTCCAAATGAAAATTCCCCTATTAATTTTCAGTTGGACCCAACCAGTTCTACATCATTGTCTGTGAATCGCAATCATAATCATGTTCTTCTGCCTACTGTACTAGTTAAATTTTACACGCGGGACAATCAACCTGTAATAATTAAGGCTTTCTTAGACTCAAGCACTATGCAACGTTTTGTCAAAAAAAGTTTGACCCAAAAATTAGAGTACGACACAAGATTTCAAAAATAAATGTTTCTTATCTAGTAAATAATATTGTAACAAAAAATAGTAAAATGATGGAGACAAAAATATATTCGCAAGTACACCCTTTCAAAATATTTAATGTTTCTTGTTCAATAATAGACAAAATTACAAAAGATTGCCACAAATTTCGTTAAATCTGCAGTCTTTTTAAATTTCACTAGATTAATAGGTGATTTAGCGGATCCCTACTTCTGGGAATCTAATAATAGTGATTTATTAATTAGCTCGAATTTGTATTTTCAACTTTTAATAGTACAAATATTCTCACTAGGGGCTAATCTCCCTAAGCTTATGAATACTCAATTAGGATATGTTATTGCGGGTCCATTCACATTAAAGAAATATCTAAGTCATGCCAACGCATCCTTTGTAACACAAAAATTTTTCTTTTTATTAAAAAAAAATACGCATTATATACAACACAAAGAGGAAGAAAACAACGCAAAAATTGACACAATGTTGGGCACATTGTGGGAAGTCGAAGAACTTCCATTTACGCAGTCTCATATTGATGAAGATTAAATTGCAGAGACACTTTTCTAAACCACCACGCGGATTTTGGATTCAGGGCGAGAAAAAATTTGAAAATGATCAAAATTTTTATAATGAATATAAAAAAGTTATTGAAAAAGATCTAACGCTAAAACACGCAAAAGGTATACCTTTAAACTTTTATGATAATATCACTAACGGAATAAAATACTTTATACCACATCGTGCAGTGATTAGCGGATAGGTAACATCCACGACTTTTCTGCCAATTCTACTTCGGGATATTCGCTGAATGATCTTACACTAAAGGATTCTGATCTACAGGATAATTTGTTTGACATTCTTTGCCGATTTAGGAGCTTTAAATTTATTTTGACAGCAGATATAAATGTGATGTATAAAGAAATTGAAATGTCGCCCAAACACCGCTATTTACAAAATATATTATGAAGAAATTCGCCTTTCGAGGATTTTAAATGCATTGAATTGTCTTGTCTTGGTTTTGGACAAAATTGTTCCCCATTTTTAGCGACCCGCGTCATTAAACATATTGCACTACATAATCCTCAATTACCGCTAGCAGCTAGCGCTTTGTTATACCAAATATATATGGACGATATCTTGTGAAACCGATAAATTTTCTAAGCTTGAAGTACTTTATGGAGAATTAAATCAAAAATTAAACCAGCATAATTACGCTTTAAATAAATGGTCTTCTAATGCTCGCCTCGCTTTTTAAATAAGATTTCTGATCAAAACGCTGTGGAACTAGATTTGAATCCTGATGATGCACATTGCAAAATTTTGGGTTTAAAATGGGATTCAAAAACGGGCCATTTAAAAATGTATGTAAATAACGCTTCTAAATTAGATCGTATTACAAAACATTAGATTCTTACATGTATTAGTTCTTCTTTTGACCCTTTGGGCCAAATTTTAATTTTTGTGTTTTAATTGTGAAGGGAAAACTGTTAACGTAAGAACTATGGCAGATGAAGGTTTCATGGGATGAACCGATAATTAATCTACGCATAATAGGTCAGTGGGAGAAAATGGTATTGATAATTTCTATTGAATTTTTGTGTGTATTTTTATTTTCCTTTGTCTATAGCGATAAGGAAACAACTAATAAATACTAGAAGCCACGAATGAAGGTGATTTATATAAAAATTGAGCCCTTAGATTTGTTTTTTGTTTATGTTTTGATTTGTTTAATTATTACAATTTTTTTTGAATAATTAATTTAAGTAGTTGAGACCCATCAACACCAACAGTTAAAAGCAGATCATAACAATATATATATATTATTGTGATATTAAAAGTCTGAGGTGCGCCAAGCAATTAATTAGCTAATTAATTAATTAATTAAACTTATTTAAATGATGCAATTATAATTTTATCACACTATTTAATTTTCTTATATCAGGGTTATACTCGTGATTCAATATCAATCTATGCTTTAAATATGATAGGTAAGGTCCAAAGAATCATCATCATCTTTGGCTCGACAATCCTCTGTGGATCTTGGCCTGCTCTAAGATTCGTTGCCATTTTGTTCGGTTTCTGGCAACATGTTGCCATCTTCTGATTTTTAATATCCATAAGTCGGTTTCAACTCCATCTAACCACCTAATTCTCGGTCGGCCATTGCTTCTTCTTCCTACAGGTGTTCCTGTGGTTAGCTTTTTAGCAATCGTATTTTCTGGCATTCGTATTATGTGTCCAGCCCATCTAAGTCGCTGTGTTTTAATGAACATATGACATCTGGCTCATCAAAGAGCTGATACAATTCAAGGTCCAAAGAATACCGGAATAGTAAAAAAATATATGATACAACATTATATATTGAAATAAAATTCACACTCAAATATCTTCAATAAAAAATATCTCATATAATGATTATCAAAATTTTGTTCTACGTATGTGAACCTTCAAAAATTAATGGTATATACAATATAAATTAAAATTTTAAATCAAAATTGTTGTTCTAAATCTCCTGATCAAAATATTCCTATCTTTTCTAAAGCAATTGTCAAAAATTGTGTTGTTAATAAAGAAAAACTGACGAATGGTAAAACTATCTCTCTGATGATGAGTTGTCCAAATCCTTGTTCCTTGTAGCCTACACTATCTATTCTTAGCAGTTCCCTAGGTAATCAGCAGTCTTACAACAAATTATTGCGAGCCTATCGTCTTTAATGATCTCCTTCAAATGCAAGTATCGTTCAAATGATGCTAGCCTCTTCTCCTCTCGATAAACTGAATCTCTGGTTCCGGCCTGAACAGTGACTCTTGGAATATAAGTAGAAAAATATAACTTACAATATTTTACTGGATCAGCTTCCGTCAGATACACTTACTCCAAGAAAACTCACAAACATTCACTTCTACTGCTTACTACCTCTGGAGAACCACCAGAGAACAACGACTGTTCGCCTTGAACCCTTGGAAAAAAAAAATTATCTTTTCTCCCTCAAAAATCTAGCTAAACTCTCATTCCTACATACCTATCCCACTTTTTTCAATCTCCTCCAATCAGAGTTCGTCACACTTATCCGCATCTACCATTTAGATAACAAACAACAATTTTACCTACAATTATAAATTTCCTAGAAAACTATTAACATGCTAATCGGTTTCTACAAATAAATTCTTAGTAACTTATGGAGAATTATATTTTCTAAATATTTCTATTCTATTGCCTTATTCACTGTATATCGACGTACAAGTCTATTTGGAAAACCCGCTCGCATTGTTCACGATTTCACTAAGCTCACTCACGTCACTCAAAGAAAATATTTTATGCATATCTTTAAATTTTGTTTACTACAGGTAATCCAGGATAATGGACTTTCATTTCTTCGAAATATCTTTTATTTTGTACTTTGAAATATATTAAAAGCAAACCAATATTATTTTCAATTTTACATAGCTTAACAACTTAACAATATATATATATATATATATATATATATATATATATATATATATATATATATATATATATATATATATATATATATGTGTGTTTGTGTATATATTTATATATTTTAATGTTTTAAATGATTCTAAAATGCTGTGATGTTGGAATGAATTAGAAATGAAAATGTGCAACGAAACCCAAATCTTTTACTGTATAATTAGATATAGATAGTTTTGCAGTGTAATTTAGTGATAGGTGATTCGGAGAAAAAAAAATGAAAATATTGTAGTACTGATTGATAAAGCTTTCTCTATACAGTTTAAAAGTTTTTAGGAAAGCTAATAATCGTATTTTTGTCTAGGATTCAGTAGATAAATAAGAACATGTCTACGAAAAGATTAAAAATTTTGCTCACAGAGCAAAATTTATATAAAAAATTCTAAGAAAATATGCTGTAATATTACTATACAAGAAAATATTTAAAAAGGCCTTTAAAAACTTTTAAATGCTAATGTTACACTATACATATTTTTTAAATACACTATACATTTTAACTTATAATATAATAAGATAATACAAATATTATAAATTATTTCGGTGTTAACACTACATTTTCATCAGCGAAATAATGTTGCATTGTTACTACTTCGCGAAATACCCTGCTCCCGTGCTTTAAGGATTTAATCCGTAAATTGTTAAATATGTGAAACTCAATTGCTTTGTGTAAGAGAATGCCGCACTAAAACAACATGCTATCACTACAATTTGCACAAAACATTAATTCGAATAACTACAGATGTGAATAAAACACAAAAACTAGTTATAACGTTTTACGTACTTTATTTTTCTCCTTGACATATATATCACCATTAAACTTAACTGAAAACTGTATGCAGGATGTTCTTCTTTCAAAGAACAACAACATAAACTTCCTTTTATCAGTTTTATTTCATCATTTTTCAGTCCTTTAAAATCACACAAACTATCCAGCTCTCAAAAAGTAACTTTCAAATTTCTTATTTTTGTTCTCTATAAAAAAATCTAACAATGGGTCCTGCCTAATTCACTTCGTGAAAATTTCTCAGAGTTTTGAAACTCTTGAAATACGATACACAAAAGAGATCATTAATTCTTTACAATTTGTTTATTAAGAAACCATTGAGGACAAAAACAGGGAAACAAGAAACTAATTTTTATTATTATATACCTTAAGTATAATATGATCCTTTTACATTTCGCCTATATAATTTTATAATAAGTGGATATCACTTTTAAAATATTCAAAAGAAACATATGTGAATACAAACAATTCATCTATTTACAATATATTATGTAGAAATAACAAATTTTTATAATTTTTGGTATTTCTTCTTTTTCTACTTTTTTGGTAATTCTATTTTAGTCCTTACCCTTTCAATCTTTAATTTATAATATTTTTCAATCGGCGCTTTTCTCTATTCGCTTGTGTTTATTTCAGTATAAACCAAAAAAGGATTCAGAAAGTTAAAATCACTCGTCATAGAGCAACAATTTTCAACTACCAGGTTTTCCATTTTACGTGATTTATTTTTGAAGTTAGTTCCTAGTTGAAAAGATCATAAACTGCAGAAGACGCTGAGTGAGAATTTGAAGTCAAAAAGTTTTTTATATAGTTAATGAGTTAGTTAAATATGTATTTTAATATCTTTTGTTAAAAACCTTTGTTTTTATATACCATTCTGTTGATTGCGTTAAAAAACCCGGAACTTATGATGTAATATCGTATAAATACAAGTATTAATTTTTGTGAGCGTGGCTCGTTTTGGAACTGATTTGAATATTTATATTTATTATTTTCTCATTTAAATTATACGAGATCATGTAATTAAGCAATGAAGTATTCATTAAAATGAAATACTCGTATATTGTATTATAATCTGGATAAAATCGATCCCCTCTATAAGGTTTTAAGTAATCACAAAAATTTAGACTTTCAGCTACAATAACCACTTGAAAATCTCACATTTTTCAGACCTGACGATATACACAAATACACTTCGAGTGCTTCAGGATGAAGATCGACAATAAATTACATAATGGTAAATGATAATAAAGTCATGTAAACAATACTAAAATATACGGCGGAACTGAAATATATTCCGACATTCCTCCCGTAAAAATATAGCAACTCAAATACATAGCCAATAGAAAAAGTCAAAAAATTAATATCATTCAAAGAGGAGAAAGCAATTAAGTGTATTTGCTGTAAGAAAAAGGTGGAAGAGATCGTCAAAAGTTAAACTTAATTCCATTTCAATATGTATAACAAAAAGAAAATAAAAAGCTGAAATGAATTAAGACAATGAAATAAACTAAACAATGCAGTGTTTACCTGGAATAAACAGAAACTGTGATAAATTATGGACAGACGAGATTATCAAGGTGGATTCATAGAAGGACAGATATTCAATATGTTAGCGAGACCAGGTTGCAGTTTGTCACCAAGACTGTTCAATATAAGTATATATACAGTGAGGATGTTTAGGTTAAAATAAATTCAATATTTTTGGGTCTAAGAGTATTTTATTAAAATGCTTTAGTTGATCGATAATCTCAGAACAACTATAAAGCTGAACCTTCGAGTTCCCAAATGCTACAGGTCAATAATACACAAAATCATGCTTTGGTAGAAAAAAATGGGCAAACTACTGTAGCTTATAATAATTGTACATTTAATCTTGTTACCAAGTAAATAAAGATTATGTTTCGTTGTTAATTAATTAACAATTGTACATTAATTGTCTCGTGAAAAATATCATTCGAGAGAAAATTATTTACCGGCAAAATTTTCTTCTGGTTTTATTCAAGTTTGTTGCCTTTTGGCAATTTTCGCGTCTGAAATTTTTGACAAAATCACTCGACTGACGTCTCGTGATTTAACTGTCAAACTTGAATTCGCGAAAATTGCCAGGCAATAAACTTTCGAATACACACAACCAAACTTATATGGAACACCCAGTATATCCGATTTTGTAAAGTATTACTAAATTTTTTTTAATGGAAAATAAACTACATTTTATACTAAACCAGTTTAATTACTATAAAAAAACAATCAAAAAATGTTACAAATGCTTGAAATTAACATAAACGCAAAAAAAACACGAACAAATTTTTCTAGAGCGGCTAGAATGACCTAATCCGCATTACCGGGATTATCCCTTCGGGCTCTAATACTTCTTTTAATGAGGTACCAGATATGCTCAATGGTATTAATATCAGGTGAGCAGGCAGGCCAGCTCAGAACAGTGACATCTTCAGTTTCCAGAAAGTCTGTGGCAACTCTGCTGGTATGTGGAGGGGCATTATCGTGCATGAAAATGAAAATATTTTGCACTGCACCTCGCCACAGCCTAGCTATGGGTTTTAGTACCAAATCGATATACCGGCGACCCGTTAAACTTTGCCGTAAGGGACGCAAAGGTGTTTTTTCTTCCATCATAATACCTCGCCAAAACATTACAGTTCCTCCTTTATATTTTGGAATGGATCTGGCAGTTTGCAGTCTAGCATGTCTGCCTCGACCTCTTAAAACCCGAATTCTACGGTCATCTGATCTCAGGCCAATTCTAATTTCATCTGAAAAAAGGACATTTTGCCAATTTTCATTTGTCCAGTTCTGGTATTCCAGACACCAATTCAGTCGATCAATTTTGTTCTGTCTGGATAACTCGGGAACCCTCAACTGCCTCCTGCTAAATAAATTTTGGGAACGAAGTCTCTTTCGTACTGTTTCAACTGAAATGTCAATACCTGTAAGCTGCAAAAGTTGCCTTTGGAGCTCCAATTATAAATCGTATTTCTAACAAAAAACTTTATCTCTTATCTGCAAAAAAAGTTGTCATACATTTCTTATTATTAGTAAGAAATACTGGGTGAGTCCATATAAGTTTGGTTGTGTGTATATACGAAAATAGAAAATAAAATTAGACAATTCGGTCATGTGGAAGATAATTATAAAGAACGTTCTGGCAATTGGTGAAGATAAAAAATTGAATTTAATCATAACCGTACAAGAAAATCCAGGCATATTTAGTAGACATATTGCAGCTGAAAATTGAATGAGAAAATCTACTGTTTTAAAATATTTGAAAAACGATACCAATAAGTTTTACCTTTAAGTATAAAATTATTCTACTTCAGGAGCTCAGTCAGGATTATCTTAATCAAAGGATTGAATTTAGCGAACTGGGAAATTTGAACACTAAAGAAAGAGCTAATATTGAAACTCAAAGTCACTCAAAGGTCAATGAAGCGATGCCTGCTAGGTATAACAAAGAGAAATCGAAAAAGAATAGAATGGGTCAGACAGAAAACCAAGGTCCCTTATGTATTCCACATGATTAAATCCTTAAAATAGCAGCAGACAGGGCATTTAGATAGAAGAACTGATAGTAGATGGTCCACTAGAATAACACTGTGGTATTTAAGAGACTTCAAGAGATTAAGAAGACGTATAAATTTAACATGGGACTATGACATAGGAAACAAGCGGGTGCAACATGATACAGAAAAGCGAATATTAAACAATCGTGGGTAGAAATAAAGAACGACTGTATAATCAAAGCTGCACTATAATCGATACAATACGCCGAGAATAATGGTGATGATGATTTATAACATCCTTGTTATATTCTTGTTTTATTCCTGGTAGTATGTCATCACCAAAACAGGCGTTCAAGTCACCTTTTTATTTAGGAAAGCAAAAAAATATATTCTTATTTTCTCAGTGTTATCTTATTTGTAGCTCAGATTCTGTATCAATAATTTATCTTTTAGTTTCCTATAGGTTTAATGCTGTTCAAATACTCTTTGCTGCAGTCATGTATATAACTTCGTATAAATACCTTTATGGTTCCATTTAATTTGATTCGAAAATACTGCTTCAGGTATTAACTAGTTTATAATGAATATTTAATAACTAAAACTATAATTTCCACTTTAGAACCCTGCAAGTTCATAAAGAGAATGTTTTAACTGCATCAACTTAAATTAATAAAGTTTTATTTCCTAATTAATTCAAGTAACGACTTTTTTAAGTCATCACCGTGTATCGCCATATTTTAACGAGTATCGCCTAACAAATTTAAATTGGGTAAAAAGATCACTAAAACTTATTTTGAATGTTAAAGTTAGTTCTTATTAATTTCCTTGAAAAGTTCTAATTTCCAAGTTTATATCAGAACGTAATGTAAAACTAGAGTAAAGTTGATATTAATCACTGAGATCTAATTAGCTAGGACTATTATTTGTTGCAGAGATTTTATGTTTTGTTACAGTAGCAACTTTTAAAATATAATTGGTTTCGTTCCAAATTGGTTTCAACTCTTATTATGTTAAAAAATTTATTTTGATACCTAGATAAGTTTCTTTTATCAGTCTGTATGTCACCTCAACACTATATAGATGATTGAGTGTTTTAATTCATACCATGACTTTGTCGCTATTAGTACAAAACTAGCAATTATGCACAGGCAGAAATATAATTCTTAACTGAAATAATTCAGTAAGATAAACTTAGGTGCTTATTAATGACAATATTTTATATTTGAATAGATTGTGTGGGTGCTCACATTATTAGTTTATTAATATTACTGAAATATTTAAGACAAGAAATTTTAAAATCATTTTTTCTCTAGTTTATGTTGGTCAGATGTGCCCTAAACACTGTTATCAATATTGTTTAAATTAAGTATAATAAAACTGTGATAGCACAAATATTTATTAGTAAATGCTATTTAATAACAACCCCCCGTACAATTATTTTCGAAGCTGCGATAAAAGGAAGCCCCTCCTAGTAACCAAGAATAAAAATTGTATATTTATAGAAAGCAAATCTGAGAAAACGCCATAAAATGAGCCCCATTAACATTTTTCAAGAACGCAACCCACAGAGAAAGCATCCTGAAGGTCTTCTCCCCTTAACATTCGCTTTCAAGATCAAAAATGAGTTTTAAACTGAAATTCCGCGAACCGATTACGGATTTCTGTACAAAATTTATTTCAATGAGCTTATTAGAAATCGTTTGATTATCTTCGGAAGTCATCATCAAAGTGAAATATTCTTTGTATTGACGGAGAAGTATGAAATTCGTGAAAGTCTGATGAGCTTTTTGGTTTATTTAAGCGGTAATCCAGAAAGTTTTTGATTGAATGATATTTGAGTGTTTTTCACACGAAGGAAAGTACAGTCAAATTCAAATAGACGGATGGCTGGAAATATCTGGTCCTCCGTTTTTTAGAAATAGTTTATACCCTAGACGATAGACTAAAAATGATATCAGTCGTACCAGTGGCGTTTCAAGAAATTCTGAAATTATTAAAAGGTCTATTCCCGAACCATGAGTGACGCCAGCAATATTTTCAGAGATTTTTTTTTAAAAGTTGATAGAATAATCCTTCTTTTTTTATAAGCTGTCCATAGAATTACTATAATTTTATTATTTTCTGACTTATAATGTTGCACAAAAATTTAATTTGGAAGAAACAAATAAAATTATAAAACAAATTAAAAAATCTTGTTGAAAGGGAAAAGATTTTCAGACACAACCAGATGGAAATTTTAAATTTATTATGGCTTACAAAGACCATCTCTCAAAATTTGTTCTGCTACGTGCTTTACAATTTTAGAGAGTGGCAGAGGTGGCTTACCATTTGAATGATATATTTCTAACTATAGGACTTTGCCAGTTTGGAAATCCATGCACAGTCTAAGCTAGGACTCCGTTTAACGTGCCAATTAAGATATTGAGAATATGATAGGTTCTTAACTGAACAACAACGTTTCAACGAAATGGTTGGAAGGCTTAAAATATATACAGTTTATAAAAAACTGCGCCTGCCATTTAGAAATCTGGACACCTTTACTGAAAAAAGTAATGAAAACATGTTAGGATGTTTCGAAAGAAAAGTATTCTTTTAAAAGAAAAAGCGAATCTATGGAGCAGTGGATGGTAATAGAGTGTGGAGAAGACGATACAACTTCAAACTTTATATATAGATTATACCAGGAACCTGATATCGTAAACATATTAAGATACGACGCCTGAGGTGGATGGGGCATATTATGCAGATGGAACAAAATGACCTAGCTAGAAAAACGCTCCTTATAGACCCATTGGTCAGAGAAGAAAAAGAAGATCCAGAACAAGGTTCCTTGATAACATCGACGAAGACATGAGAAATATGGGAATACGTGCTCGACGGGGAGAAAAGCGATGGATAGGGACGACTGGAGAGAAATTTTTGAGGAGGCTCTTACCCACGTAGGGTAAGGGATAATTCGGGGATAAAAAAATTGCCATACAAGGCATTATTTGGAATAGAAAGCAGAGTAGGACTTTCAACTTTCTTTTTGCCGCAAGAATCATAAATAAAATTTAGGGTAACGATAAATTAAGGAAGGTTATAGAGGATAATTCCAATGTTAACCTAAGAGAAGAGTGGTGATGATGTTTTAGATGTTTGAACCAAAAACAAAGTTTCTATATCTGAAAATGACACTTAAAAAGCTAGAAAAAGTGGAGCAAAACAACAGGCTAAAAAAAGATTTTTTCAGACCAATGACGAAGTTGGCACCAACCATGGAGTGCTTTAAAAACTGTATTGCAGGTTTTATTTTTTCCTATTTAATAATTTATCAATATTTTTGAAGTTCAACAGAACTTTTTTCAGATCAAAATTTGACATTTGCTATCAAACTTTTTTAGAAGTAGCAGATGTAAACAAAGGCTCTGAAACCATTAGAAACCTTATTTCCTATTTTAACTTTTAATATTATGTTGGTATATAGATCTTTAATAGCGTCGATTAGTGGAACGCTGATACTGGTTTTCTCCAATACTTCCCACAATTTCCCAACAGGCACGGTGGTATATGTTTCTGTTAAATCTACTAAAAGTACATGCACTTTTTGAGATCTCAGTGTTCTTTTCTTGAGTATTTGGGATAAGCAGAAAATACTATCTATTGTGGATCGTCCTGCTCTGAATCCGTTTTGTTCTTCTAATTCAAAAGGACGGTATTCTTCGAATATGCGTTCTTTTATAATTCTCCCATATAATCTGCTAAGCGTGGCCGTAACAATTATACCCCAATACTTATTGCAATCTTTCTTATTTCCTTTTTTATGTATAGATGTAATCCATCCTTTTTTCCAGTTTTGTGGCACTGGTTCTCCGTGCAAGTGCCTATTGAAAACTTCTGTTAGGGTCTCGAATAGTTTGTTGGTTCCATTTTTATTAACTCTGCATATATCCTCTGCATTTATCAGTAATTTGCTTTATAACGAATATTGCATCTGTACACGATTTTCCACTACGAAAACCCTGTTGTTCATCTGCTAAACTTATCCTCTAATTTAGTAGTACTTGTAACATTTTAGTTGTTAGTTTTAGCGTAGGATTTAACAAGTTTATACCTCTGTAGTTTTCTGGCTGTTTTTATCTCCTTTTTTAAATAATAGAATTAGTTCGTTCTTAATTCTTCCGGTATTTTATTGTGTGTTTTTCCGAACGTCCTGTACATTTATATTAAGTTCTTCATTTGTGGTAGTCTCTGGTGTTTTGAAAAATATAAATAATAAAATATTTAAAACTCTAATAATATTAGTTTTAACATAACATGTGACTCAGACTTGAAGAATTACTCAAAAATAAAGATTATATTGGAATTTTTTTGAAGAAAAGCCTTGAAACAATATATAGATCCATAAATAATACCCAAGTCTGGACCAAACGTTTAAATTCAGAGCTTTACCTCCTACTCGCAGAACCAAATACCACAAGAATAATTAAAATCAAGATTTTTAGATAAGTAAGATACATCCTATAAGGATGAAAGATAATGAACCAGTCCGCTAGTCGATGCTTAAAAATCTGTGCAAACAAATACAACGACTTACATAAAAAAATATATACTGGGAATATGTACATGAAATAGACTAGCATTGAACTAGGAAAATTAAGAAAGATCCCATAAAAAAAGGTGTAACATGCTAATAAAATTATGGTCTATATTAAATATCATATCATGAGTTTTTATAATCATATTTAAGTCTAATTACATAATGCTACCCTATGGATTGCATTTTTAACTATACCTGTATAGCTATCACATTTATACTGTTGTACTCGTTTCAATACGTATTTTATACAGACCCCTCCAAGCTCAAATAAGAGAAAACAAACAATAATAATGGGATGTAAATAGCAACGCAAATATTGCCAGAAACATTTTTTGTAATACTCCTTTTCAATTTAGTTTTCTCTGTGAATCCAATTTATTGAAAATAATTCAGGAGAAGGACTGAGCTTGAAGATAAATAATATTATTGGAATATTGTTTCGTGTGATTTTTTCTGACATTAGTTCATAAGCTGAGTTTATTTGTTATCGGTTTAAAACACACAGGCATATTCTGTTGATTTTATTCTGTCGGTTAAAACTGCTGGAACGAGACTGAAAAAATATTCAAACCAAAAATATAAAGGAGATTATACAATATATATATATATATATATATATATATATATATATATATATATATATATATATATATATTACTCGAAATATAATTCAATATAAAATATCTTCAATAGCTGACATACAGTATATTCAACCAACTTACACCTCTAAGTGATTAACGAAATTCGCAGAAAATCTTTCGTTGTAGTAAAAGGCACGGTAAACTGCACTGGTGATCTCCATAATAATTAATTATTTTATTCTTTATTTCCACTCGTGGGTGGTACTTCGATTTTAAATTTATTGAATTGCTTATTCCGCCCTAAATGGTAGTAAGATCGCTATCCTAATTTCTTGTTTCTTTTCCAGCATCGCGCTTTTAACTACCCTGGTTTTAGTCGTTGTTTATTTGTAAATTAGTTATAATACGAGAGATTTTCTACTCTAGAAAAATTATGCCATGTGAAAATTGAAACAACACTGATAAATGTAAAAAAAGTCAACAAAAACTTAACAACTGGATGTTGACCCCATTATCTCAATTGCTAATGGCTGGTAATAACGATACACAACATATGTTTAACAGTGTAGCAATTTATCGGCAAACTCCAGTTCGGCTGTCGGTAGGCTGTAAGTGTAAATGGACCGTTTGTTTATGCGTGTTAGTATGTTTGTTGTGGAGTTATGTCGACTCGCATGTATAGCGCATTCCTCATGTTAGGTTAGGATGAACAGCTTTAATTATTCCAAATCAATTAGTATTATTAGCATTTAATAGGAGATAAGAAGAAGAAAAAGAGACTATTAATAACTTTGTTTTTACTTTTCTATGTTTTTGTTGTTCTACCTGTCATTTTTTTACTAATATTAGTTTGCCACACTGCTAGAGTTTATTTCTGTAGATTTTTTCTCCATTTAACTTGTTATAAAACGATTAAAGAAAGGTGTATTTATTCTATGCTAGGTATATTTTTAAACGACAAATAAAATAATCAAAAACTTGTCTTAAGTGCTCGAACAAACTCGGTCAAAGAACTTTTAAATGTAGAAAAAGTCAACTTGAAATTCAAATATAAAAGTGCAAATTATTTTGATGACGAGCCGAAGAAAAGCCTTAAAATCACATTATGTCCCTACACTCAGCAACGACCAGTCGTTATTTGGAAGTTATCTTTACCTAGAATATTTTATTTGCTGCGTATTGTTATTGCACGTTTTCCACTGTCCACTAGTTTTTCATTAAGTAATTAACTAAAAAGGTTTTCGGGGAATATTAAACTGGTTTTTTAAAAAAAGATCTACAATTCAGCTGTTGCATTGTAAGCGCCAATTTGAAAATTGTTCTCCAGAACAGGAAACGTGAAGGACTTTTCAAATTTCTATTTTGTTTGAAATAAAAGTGAACACACATTAATATAGCATCAAATACTCTTGTTTTTGACGTGACAACGTCTTAAATTAGGTTATGGCTCGGAGTCATTTAAGAAAAAGTGTAACGCCCGCTCACGTCTGTTACAGTGAGTCGCCGAACGAGAGAGAGGCCGCCGGACCGGCGAATGCCTTGCAACTCTCTCCCACTCAAACATGATCGGTCCGCTGCGCGCGGCACTAGAGAATTGGGCGCGTTGAATCGCTAAAGTTGAAAATCGTTGAAAGTATCGTCAGCTGTGTCTGTAGTGAAAATGTGGAGTGCTTAGATTCGTCATTTACAACAACTACAACAATAAAGGTAAATAATTGTACACTAATATTTCATTATCGTAAACTATGATTGATTGATTAATTGTTAGATTGACACAAAAGTTGAGAAACTGAGTTTATAGGTTATGTCATACTATTGACAAATGTTGATAGTGTTAAGTAAATTATTAGTTTAAATCACTCTGCAATCAATCGTAATTCAGTCGATTGAGAAGAAACAGCGCGTTTTGCTAGTCAAACATTTAAAATAACAAATTATAACTTCTAACCTGTCAAAACAGGGCGACCAAACAAACGAACTAAACCGACCAATCACCACGCGCGGAGTTAGAATTTAACTGTGTTTAGCAAGAATTTCAAATTCCAATTTTAGTAAATGTTTTAATTTTCAACTTTACCATTTACATTTACAAATTTTAATTAATTTCAAATTTATTTAGCAAAAATTTGAACCTTCGATCTGAGTAAGTGTTTTGATTTTCAAATTGATTCTTTAAAATTAAAAATATTAAAATATATATAATCAGAAGTGAACGTCACATAACATTATCTGTACTTATTATTATTTAATATGTAGGCAAATACATGTGACCATACTTGGTAGACACAATTGGAAATAGTAATTTTTTATAACTGAAAAAAATAAATATATAAAATACTGGTAGCAAACAATAACTTCAATGATCGATATCTCCGCAACTAATTGATATATCGAAAAAATTTTCAAATAAATTTTGTAGAAAATAATAAGATCAATAATATAATATAAAATAAATAATATATAAAATAATATATAAAAATATAATATATAAAATATAAATAATATATAAAATACCTAATAAATCGGTAATGCCATTCTTATTTTCATTCAATTCCTTGTTCCTATTGTGCAATTTAATAATATTCATATCAATAAATATTCTACCGAGAAAAAGACGTTGCCACGTAAAATCTTCGCCCGTAAAACTGACTTTACAGGCAACCGATTTTTTAGTAAATATTTTTATGTCTGTATTTTATTTCCTGACTAGGTTTTGAACACATTATATTGTTTTTATTTGGGAAACCTAAAAATATAAAATAAGATATCCCAATTAGTAAAGACAGTAAGTAATACAAATTATACTTTATTCGCGTTAATTTAACAAATATACAAAAAAATTGGTTTAAAAACATTTGAATGGTCATTGTCCTGTAATTGTTGCAATCCAGGTTTATGGAGGAGATCGTCACTTCTGTCTTGGAGACCGACAAATTAAGCCAAAACAATATTCTGTTCTCATGCATCAAAGGAATAAGTTTCTGTATTATTTCATCTTTTATGCTTTTACGTATACCTCGTACGTTGGTATTCTACGAAAAATGTGACACCACGATCCTTATTTGCAGGAATTCAAGCTCTTGATAGTTTTCATCTTCGAAGTTGGTTTTAAATTTAAGAGAGCTAGAGCCTCGCAAAAAGTTAGCTTCTACTGTGTAATTTATTAAAAATGTTTTCAAATGATCATGTTCATCTTCTTTTTGAGGTTGCCGTTTGTTTGGCCATACAAATGAAGTTTGTACTTGAAGTACATTTAAATTTTTTCGTGATTGTCTTATAACATATTATATTATGTTAATGTTGAAAGTTAAATACATCTCGTGCTTTTTTAATTTGTTGATCAATGTTGCTCAATTGGCCATATAATACTTTTTACAAGTCAAAAGAACAATACTTAGTTTTATTAGTTTCTGGTAATTTTGCATCAATTTTTTAATATCTGTTAACATCATCTACTTTCTTTTTGTATACCTTCCATTGAGCTTGTTTGGTAGAAGATACAACCGAATTATCTATGCATAAGCTGCTTGCTTCTATAAAGTTTTTGTATTCTAAACAGTCAGATCATGAATCCATTTGAGGCATATTTTCATTGTCTTTATAATATCATATATATGATATTTCATCTTTTTTGTAACCTTTTTAAATCTAAACCTAAATTAACCAATAACAGGAATGTGATCTGCCGACAGCACCAGAGTAAGTTTTAAATGGTAGGCATTCATTACGGAATCTCTTGTTCACCATTATGTAATCAATTTGATTCCTTATTATGTTTCTGGTTTGATCCTGCGAAGAGACTCAAGTGTACAAACGTCTTGTTGGTAGTTTGAAGAACGTATTTAGTATTGCAAATTCTTGTTCCTCTACAAATAGTTTTAATCTTTCTCCCGTTTTATATCTTTTCCCTAGACCAACATTACCAAGTAATTCACAGTTTTCAACCCCATACATAATTATGTTGACCATTATCATTTTCCGAGTGGTATACTATATAGTTATTATACATATAAGCACCGCCATTTCGGATAGGCCCATTATACCTACTCCAAGTCTAGTCATTTCTTAAATGGTATTATAAAGTTTTCCTAAAAAAACTGGAGAAAAAAAGCACGAAACAGATCGGACTGGAGAAGAATCCTAGAACAGGCCAAGACCCAAAAAGGGTTGTCGAGCCAGTGATGATGATGATGATTATAAAGTTTTCCAGCCTGACACATTGTTCTTTTATTTCAGGTACCTATTTCGATACTCAATTATTTAAATTTACTAACTAAGTTCTTTTAATTGGCTCTGTAACGATGAGTCCAAGCCATCACCGTTAAACCAGCGTGCGCGCGAACCAACCCATGAAGTAGGAATGTATCGACAGTAGAAAGGGCAAAACTAATTACCAAGCTCCGCTATATAAACCGCAACATTTCCTCATAGAGAGAATCGACAGGTGTTGACTGAAGGTTCTCTTCTTCCCTACCCCGGCTTGTGGACGTGTTGAGTTCACAAGTTGTTCCGTCCCATACCGCCGTTACCCGAAAAGCGTGTTGAGCTCTTCACTACCCGTACTCTGAAGCAGTCGTGTTGAGACTGTCGAGGAGTGTCCTATTAACCCGAATCACTCAAGGGACGTGTTGAGTTCCTTTCCTTTCTTTGTACCTATCGTCCGCTGTTATTGAATCGATACAACGTTCCCGTAAAATTTCAAATACACACTCGCTTGTCGATAAGACTAATTTCATATGACAAGGTCAAACTTAATTTGAATAAATAGGCCAGGTACTGAGAAGACTAAACCAAATTGTAAATATGTACATAAGATTTTTGTCTATTTAATTTAAGGAAGACAATAAAGTTTTATTTTTATTTTGAACTCTGTCTCTGACTGTCTAAAAGCTACCCGGATAGTGACTCCCACGAGAGGACATCACAGCTCAATAAGCGTCCTTCAAATCCTTAAACAGATGGATCTCAAAAGTCCTATTGAGAACCTTACAAAAATCGAACTCATGCAGGTCCAAAAAAATCAAAGCGAAATACCGCGAGTGATATAAAAGCTTTTATTAAGAATCGGGTTTTGTGCAAGTTTAAAACGAATATCAATCTTCTTTTAAACATCATTAAAGCAAATTGAAAATAAAGTTACGGCTTGGGAACTCCCATCTAGGAACAGAAGGGAACAGTTGGTGATAAAGCGATTACAGATGGAGCCCACGAGACTCATCTATATTGTCTAAAAGTAATCCACCTATACGTAAAACATCTTATGTACAAGTTACCATTAACAGGATAAGTAATTTATTAAACAGTAATTTCTTAACAAATATTGTAAACTTGTCAAAATCTATGGCAATATTTAAAAAAAATTAAGTTTTTAATTCTGTAACCGCCGCTAATGACCATCATGGTAAATGCAGATGTATTTTCTAAATAAAAAAAGTGTCGTTAACTTTACCCAACAAAGTTTTAGTCAAATTATTTATATACACGACTGATATACATATAAAGTTTTCAATCGAGAAAAAATGTTCGAACTTTGTAAAATATCAAGTTTTAAATATTGAAAAAAAAAACTGTTTGTCCTGTTCACATCATTGCACTGTCAGAAACAGCGACTGCTATAACGATAACCCTAGAAGCTGTAAACAATTTGCGAGATTTTTAGATTTATTAAGTGCAACAAGGTGGAAAATATTTTTAGATACGCAATTAATGTAGGAGTTGACAAGGACAGCGATTTTTCTGTAAATTTAATTTAGTAAGTGTCACTCGCTGGACGGGGGAGTTGACGATTAATTAAACTGAATGCATACACACGTTTTAGGTTTAATAAAGTCGAGATTTTGTGTGTTGGAATACAATGCGTAATTTGGAAGGGTACAAAGATTTCATTAACCGAATTACCCTAAACATTAAATAAAATAGAAGCTTGTATTAGAGTCTGAATAAAATATATTTAAGTAGGACCGTTAAATTTAAAATTAACAAACCATAATATTTTACAGATTACCTTATGGTAATTTCAATAAGACCAAATTATTAATTATCAAAAATTAAACCTAATTTAAGATAATATATTTATCCTACGACAAATAATTGAAAAGCGTGTCGAAAGAAGTAGAGAGACCCATTTGGTATTTATAGACCTTGAGAAAGCATATGATAGTGTCCCGTTAAAGAAAATGTTTGAGGTCCTCAAAAGGTCCGGATTGGATTCGACGTATATCCGAGCGATATATAAATTGTACGAAAATGCAGTTAGTTGTGTAAAAATTGGAACCAGAACCTCAAATGAATTTAAAGTCATTAAAGGCCTAAAGCAAGGATGCTGTTTGTCACCGACACTCTTTAAAATATACGTCCAAGAAGCATTGAGGAATTGGAGAAATAAATGTAGATTTATGGGCATCGAAGTGGGACAAGAAACTCTGTATACATTGTTGTTTGCAGATGATCAGGTGGTGGTTGCAACCGATGAGGAAGATATAAATTATATAAATCGAAAATTATTTGAGGAATATGCCAAATGGGGGCTTACTGTAAACATAAGCAAAACAGAATATTTAAAAATTTGAGGAAATACCACAGATCTGAGGCTTGAAAACGCAGTCATAAAAGGCTGCAACCAGTATAAATATCTAGGAAGCATCATATCAGCAGATGGCAGAGTTAAGATAGATGTACAAAACCGAATAACCCAAGGGAAAAAATGCATCCGAATACTGAATTCATTACTGTGGTCTAATAAAATAAAGATGCATACCAAACTTCGCGTATACAGAGCAATTATAGAACCAATTACCACATATGGTGCTGAATGTTGGGCGATGACAAAGAATGAACGAGATAAAGTAGACGTTGTGGAAATGGATTATCTTAGAAGGTCATGTTGAGTATCGAGAATGGAAAGAATCAGGAATGAGGAAATACGAAACCGTACAGGAATTAGAGATACTCTTTCAGACAGAATACAAGGACGGCAATTACAATGGTATGGTCACGTGATGAGAATGGAGGAGGAGCGGTGGCCAAAGAAAGCATTAAAGTATGTTCCGCCAGAAAGAAGGAAAAGGGGAAGACCACCAAATTCCTGGAGAAGAGAAATTACAAAAACAATGCAATCTAGAGGCTTAGAAGAGGGAGATTGGAGAGATAGGAAAAGATGCAGGCTGAAATGCGGGAAGCGGCAATCGCCGTAGGACCCCCGTTATATGATGACGATGAAACCTAATTTAAGATAAAAATTTAAATATTTATATTGAAAGATCGAAAAGGATATCTCTAGAGAATGACTATTTAAACTTCGACGGGAGACCTTAAATGTTAAAGGTGTAGCATTTTTAAATTCTTTGGTATATATTCAAATTCACTCGTATACGTTAAAACATCCAAAAAGTGATTTCAATTCTTTCTGCGTCGCCGAGTTAATATAAATACATTTTACAGTTTGTTAATATATCACAGACGCATATTCTTTGGTATTTTCTTTGATCGTTTTCCGCTTAATATTGCGTTTCAAATAAACATCCACTTAGATCGCTGAGAAGGTTATACGGTGAAGCGAATGATTTTTTAAGAATTGCGTCTCTCTCGCTGAAGTAGCTGTTTGGGGCAGATGACTTTAGCGTTGGTCCAAATTTTACGTCAAATTTGTAATTTTTTCTAGTTTTTTGTCCCTTTTTATGGAAAATGTGTAGCAGTGTTAATTTAAATGTATAGTTGCAGTTTAAAGTGAGGTTTGAATGGTTGGTCATTGAGAACAGACGCCGGTTTGTAGTTTGAAGAAGCCGGCAAAAATTTGTTAGAAAAAGTGATTTATACTCAATGTAATGTGTCAGTTCCGATAAGAGTAGTCACTGTTTTTTTATTTATATGCCGTATCTCATCTAAGATATTTGTAAAACAGCGTTTTTTCAACAAATTTGAAAGATACCCACATGTTCCATTGTTGAGTTTCCAAGGTTTGCGTCTAGTGCCAATTTCAACCTTAATTTTGTTTTGTCGTAAGTAGCCGTTTCAGAACATCTTTCACAGTTTGGAGATGAATTTGTTTCTGTGGCAAAGAGTTTAACTCCAATTCCTTATCCCTGAAAATTTAAAGTAATTTTAGTGAAATCCAGGTAACTCTTTTGTGTTGATTTTTAAAGATAAACATCGATCGCATAAGTTTCGATTTGTTTTGCTTGCCCTATCTCTGTCCCAATAATTTCTGTCCCCAATTTTCAGCCACCTATAGTAATACCCTATTTGGTCGGCAAAATATTCGTTACAAAGTGGTGCTAAATATACTTGCGGAAAGAGATAAGTCATACCCAAAAGTGGAAAATAATAATGTTACGAGAGTTCCGTGCGATTTTTTCCATATATAAAAAAAATTCTTGACAGATATAAATAGAATCAAGAATCCAGAGTGTTCTAGACATCAACAATATATCCAGGAATGTCTCATAAGCTTTTGAACGTCATAAAATATATATAAAGAGATGGTATGTATGGCAGTAATTGTTAGATATAACTTATTAGAAATGAGATCATCAGTTTTTTAAGTTAAGTTAACTTGAAGGAAACAAAGACCAAATTCCATTTTTAAAGATGTACAGCTCTCTTTGTTTTATAAATTTGCGTTCTAAGGAAAGTTCCAAATAAAACGATTATTGGAAAACAGAAAATCTTTTGCCTTTATTGAAAAAAAAACCCGTGTGCTTTTTGGAGTGTAAAAAAATCCTAAGATGAGTGAAAGCTCTATCGCTGCCATTGAGAAATCCTAACAACTTTTGTTTCCGTAATTTTCTCCACATCAAAACGATTATTCGAACACTTCTTCGGCTCTGAAAGTTTTTCAGCTTTTCATCAATCATTTTTGCGCATTTTCCATGCGGGCTCGGTCGCCTCCTCGTCTGTAATTCAATTTTCCGTGATAAATCTCTAATTAGAGTCAAGCTAGGTCACAGTGATTCTTCCTGATATCACTGATTAATGATGGTTTTATCGCTTGAGATATTTAAATTATTTTGATGTTTAAAGACAGAATTTGCATGCACAGTTTTATTAATGCAAAGAAAAGATATATAATTATTCTATGTCTTTAAAATTAAGTTATTGTCAAATGTTAAATCGATTAAAAACTTTTATTGGACACAATTCATGGAAGGCATAGAACACGACTTATATGAAGCCGATAGAAAGAGTTTGGAAAACTTTTTAAATCATATAAACCCATTAATAAATATAAGAATCTAACCTTAATAGAAATAAAGCAATGGATATTATATAAAAAATATTTTCACAATCAAGACACAACAATAAGAACAAGAAAAAAATGATAATGACGACAATAAGAAAATCAGGAAAATATAAATCCAAAATAACTGGACAAGAACATAAAACCTAACATAGGAAAAAGTAGAATTTTGTATGTCTCCTAAAATATTTATTAGGAAGCACTGATTAGTATACGTCCTTATCTCTTTCCAATATAGTGTAACAGTCCAAATCGGGCCCTGGCCTCCTCCAGCTTTCGCCTCCAAACATTTCTTTTTTAGTCTGTACTTCTTCAGTTATACATCTTTAACATATTTTTTAGTAGAACTGTAGATCTGCTCTATAAAAGCCATATGTCAAAATCCTGACTTTTTGACCTTTTCCACATTGACATTTAAGATTTAACCTTTTAATACTAAAAATCATAGATATATATTACAAATAGTTTGAGCGCTGCTATACAGCCGCGTTTCCCCAGTGTGACAGAAAAAACTGGAGCAAGGCAGAGAGAAACTTCTCGTCTCTTCAAGGTTTGGGCTCCCTTACAAGAAAGGGAGTTTGGCCAAAAGCAGACGTCATTCTACGAAAGCAGTTTTGTATTATTGAAAGGAGTGATTGGGAAGACAAGTGGTTTGCCAAGACGCAGTAATCAGTTAGTGTAAGTAGGGAAGGTTGTCAGCAAGGCAGTCTTAAGGTGTACCTTCGTATGCTACCAGCTATACATGTGGAATAATCCACATGTATAGGCTCTTTTAATTAAGCATGTTTGGCTTGCAGATTGTTAGTATCTGCGATATTATATTAGAGTTGCTTCTAGAGTTTGTTTGTTTTCTAATTGAAAAACTCAAAACGAAATAAATTTTATTATCATGCATAAAAAAACACACCGTTAAAGATATCACGGTTCTAAACAGATTTGTTACCAGTAGCGATCATAAAATGGTACGAGCTAAATTAAAAAGAAGCTTAATGAAGGAGAAATATATATAATTATAAATTAATAATAACAAATCAAAACCATGGGTGAAACCATTAGATGTAGATAGTTTTTAGCAATGTAATTCCGACATACTTAGTAGTCCTGATACAGAAAATTATATAAAAAACTTAAATAATAAATTAACAAATACGTTATTGGAAAGTCAAAATAAATTCTGTTCTAGATTATTAAGAATTATAATTAAATTTATAAATTTAAGATATAATTAATTAAAAAGAAAACTAGGTTAGCCAAAATACCAGGCAACTAATGCAGATAAGAGAAATGAGAAGCGAGACAGAAATCGAAGCCGACGAACTACAAAAATTAAATAAAGAAATAGGCAAAGCTGTTAGACAAGACACTCGAAAACACAACCAAGAACAAATCGAACATACCATTGAGAACAGTAGAAGTATTAAAGTATTGAGAAAAAGACTAAGAACGAGGACAAGGCAGATAATAAAGATTCAAGATAGAATTGGTGAATAGGAATACAAATTGCTGTATACAAGCCAACAAAAATCATATAGCAGAGAAAGTTAAGTACAAGAAGTATTAACAAAAAAAAGGGCATTGTCAACTAAGGATGATTCTGTAGTTACTGATGCAATCAAAATCGGAGGCACTTTTGGACAGTAATATACCCGACAAATGGCACAATGCTGTTCAATGTGGTGACTATTGACGGTTCACGAACAACTTGTTCGTAAGACGTGTTTCTTGCCGGAAGCATCGATTCTGCTCTCTATGTTAGGTACATTTGAGAGTTGGTGGATTAATGCCGACAGGTAGTCTGCTTATTTCCTCATGATCTTGATTAAGATTTTGGGTTCTGTGGCCAGATAGCGTTTATTTGTCGGTTGTTTAGGGCGAAATAGAGAACAACCCTGTATTCAATTATCGGTCTGATGTATAATTTATAGGTATGCAGGAGATTTTTACTCTGTGTACCCCCAAATTTGCCTGAAAGAGTTCCCAGGAGTCTAGTCCTTCTTCTTATTCTGTTTAGAGTGAGATTTAGTTTAGTGTCCCAATTGAGGTTCCTCTAAAATTGCACTCAAAATTGAAATCCGAACTTTGGAAAGTCTAGCTACGTAGAGCTCTATCAGGTTGCCTTGTCTTAAAATCGGGAACTCCCGGATATCTGAAGAGGATGGCCTGTGTTTTGGTTGGGTTGAGAGTAACTCTCCATTTGTTGCGCCATTTCACTATCTTATCAAGTTGGGCTGTAACCTTTTAAACACAGAGCGGTTTCTCATTGTTTCGTCGACTGTGGAATATGTGTGGTCGACTGGACGTCTAGGAATATGCCTATAGCTATTTTGCCTTTTTCCTGATTTTTTCGATTGAGCGTGAAATAAAGGTTGCTGCTTCTGTCAACGCATTTTAAGAGGTGTGTTCAGAGTAAAAGGTCAGCACGTCTTCTGCGTATTTCCCCATGTTCCCATAAGAAATCGCTAAGGTCCATTCTGGTCATTTTTGAGTCATTTTGTGGTGGAGGTGCGACGGCTCATCGGATCTTGACGTAAGAGGAAATGGGAGGGGACGGAGAACACGTTGAGATACATAAAAGACACTAAGCTTGTCACGTCTAAACGACTCAACGTACAACAACATGCAAGGTATCAATGGAAAGGGGATGGAGTAACGAATATGTTAAGACAAAAAATAAACGCAAAGAAAATACCAAAAAGGCACTATATCGTATTTTCGTGACTATTGATCCCATTTCAACGTATGAGGCGTCAAACGAAACGGCATTACAACATATTATCTCTGTTTCTATTTGTCAGATTGCTACATGTAACACGTTACTTTAAAGGGGAGAGGGTGACGAATATGTTAAGATAAAAACAGTTAAAAAGACAATGACAAACAGAAAATGAAAAAAGGCATGTTTTTTTCTATGCCTAAGTATTCGTTGGCTCCTCCCCTTTCCATCGATACCTTACACGTTACTGTACGTTGAGCCTTTTAGACGTTACAAGCTTAGTGTTATTTTCGCAGTACATTGCCATGTTTTTTTCTATCTCAACTTGTTCTTTGTCCTTTTCCGTTTCCTCTTACGTCACGATCCGATGGGCTGTCGCACCTCCACCACAAAATGAGCCAAAAATGACCAGAATGGACCTTACCGATTTCTTATGAGATTTAATATGGGGACATACGCAGAAGTTGTGCTGTCCTTTTACTGTTTAACTATGAATCCGAATTGAAATTTTGGGATGATATGGTTTTCTTCTAGGAATTCTACAAGTCTCTCCTTAAGAATCGTAGATCTTACGAGAGAAATCATGATTCAGAGAAATCATGATCAATTGGGAATCATGATTTACTGGCTACTTTCCAAGGGGTAGGAAAGTAACACAGTATGAGGCATGCATTGATGATGTTGGTAAGTAGCGGTATTATCTTCTCTGGGAGTTTTTGGAGGCATCTCCTATGAATGCCATCAGGTCTGGGAGATGTGTTTTTACCAGTTACTCATGACGGTGTCCTTCAGTACAGGAGCCATAATTGGATGTTGGATATTATGGTCTCCAAAATGTTGTAAAGGGTAATAAAATATATCCTTCATTCTCCTTTCCAGTTTGAGTTTAAACCAGTTTTTAAAATTTGGGACATCTAGTGTGATAAATGTTGCATAAAGTATGGTTTTGAAGGCTTCTGCTTTATCTAGAGGACTAGATACGATAGCGTTGTTTACAACGAGGTGAGAGTAAGGCCTTGATTTTGGCTTTATAAGGATTTGAATTTGTTTCAGAATGTTGTCCCGTCTCTGTGATCCAAACCAGAGGTAACTCATCTTCACTGATCTTGTTTCAACTTGTTAACCTCTACTCTTATGGAAGCTAAGAGGCGGTTGTATTCGGTTTTATTGTTTGGGTCTCGGAGTCTTTTATAATTTCCGAATAATCTGACTTTTATACGGATTTTAGCAAAGATACAGTGTGAGAGCATTGGAGTATATGGATTTATTTTAATTATTGGAATGGACAAAATACATTTGTCATGTGTTTGTATTTTTTAAATTATGTTAATTATAAATTTGTTTATTTTATCTATAATTAGTGAGTGTGTGTTTGTATAAGTGTATATTTATTGTGTCATCATCATATTTCTGTTGAAAATTGTAACTTATTAGTAGTCAAATCTAATACTGCATTAATATCCATTTGAATAAAAGTTTTTATTAATGGCTAAATTAAAACAATTAAAGAACTTAGCTGTCGATTGAAGATAATTTTAAAATAATTATCAAATATGGCGCAATCATTTCAATTCGATGAATTGTTTAATTTAAAAGTTTGAAGTTTAATTTGCAATAAACATTATTGTCATTTCTGTCATACTTAATCCTTGGAAAAAAGAAGAAGTATTTTCAAACTTTTACCACAAACAACTGACTTTCCTCAAAATTGTAAAACAACACCGATCACTCTCCATTATTTTTGAAATATAAACAAAATAACGTACGACTTTGAAATTTAAATTATATTCAATTTCCGACTAAGTGATAAATTATGAACTGTTGGAATTTTCATTTTCACTTTGTTAATTCGTACACAGGCGTGCGTTATAATAATAGTGTATGGAATTTCAAGAGTTCCCGATGGAATACGAATGCACCAGACCACATGGATGCTGCTTTGTATGCAGAGTTGGTTTCATAATTTTCGAAGCCTAATCAGTGGTTTTGAATAAAATTTAAATAAAACGAACAATAGTATCAAACGGGAAATCGGAAAGCGAAAATAACACAAAAATGTTTTAATAAAAGCACTATATAGAGAAAACGAAATTGGGACACTGAATTTTCAATTGTTTTATAAAATGAGGTAGTAACGTACCAATCTGTATAAAATTCACGATTTTGGACAATTTCTAGTGGTATTACACACTTTTCGTGTAGAGATATTCTATTTCAAACGATTAATTTAACCAACTAGGTAAATGTTTTAAAAAATAAAATAAAACAGTAGAGGAAAGTACCTAGATTCGGAACGCAAAGCCTCAGCCTTCCTAATTTTCTAAATGTATTGAACTCTTTTAAAAATGCCACTAAATATTACTTTACGCATTTTCCGCTATGTATTTGATCCCTTGAGTCACACTCCATCAAACAATTAAGACCAAACTAATTTTTGATAGATACTGATAGGATACTGAAAAGTAAGACAATATTTATATAGATTCTTTAATGGGAAGAATTGGAAATCAACTTTGTATTCAAGTTATGTAATTTTGATGTTTATCGAAAATGTTATTTTAATTATAATTCTGATATGGTTGGTCAAATCGAATCTCATGCTTTTTTCTATATCGGACCCCGGATCTTTATTGTAGAGATATCATTTCCATCTCATACAACGTATTCTTTTGGGTTTTTGTTTCAGAATGCGAAAACAAACTCAAAACAGAAAAAGTTGTTTTACCAAAAATAAACTTACATTTACAAAAATTTGTAAAGCACTAAAAACTGAAAACCCTACTGCTTATGCTAACATAATAAACAAATCCACTAACAAAACTAAGACAATATGGAGTATTGTTAAAAAAGAAAACTATAAGAAAAATACTACGTCAAATCTGAACTTAACACCAGAAGAGATTAACCAATACTTTTCGTATATAGCAGATATTATATCGAAATCAATAGGAAACTTTGAGCATTACGTAAACTACTATCTTAGTAGGCTATCTAGAAGGTCGAGTTCGTTCTTTATGGCCCTAATAGTAGCATCTGATGTAAAAGAATGCATACACAAATTAAAAAATTCCTTATGTGTTGACTGCTATGGTTTAACAGTAAAATTATTGAGGCATCTCTTCTTCTTCTTCAAGTGCCATCTCCGCGGCGGAGGTCGGCAATCATCATAGCTATTTGGGCTTTTGAGTCGGCTGCTCTGAAAAGTTCATTTGATGTACATATGTACGACTCTCTCAGGTTGCGAAGCCATCATGACATTCAACGCCTCCCTATGATTCTCTTTCCTTGGATCTTTTGCTGCATAATCAATTGGAGCAAGGTGTGTTTCTCTCCATGTGTAATATGTCCGAGATATTCCAATTTTTTTGTTTTAATTGTATTTAAAATTTCTATTTCTTTATTCATCCTTCTCAGAACCTCTATTGTTTGTGACGTGTTCTGTCCACGATATTTTTAAAATTCTTCTATACACTCACAACTCGAATGATTCCAGTTTTTTCATTGATGTCGCATTTAAGTTCCAAGATTTCATTCCATAAAACAATATCGAAAAAACATAGCACCTCGTTAACCTAACTCTTAGTTCCAATTTTAAATCCCTTGTATATAGCCCTCATTTTGTTGAAATTTACTCTAGCCTTTTCTATTCTGATTTTGATCTCCTGAATGTAATCATTTGTATAGTAAATCATTGTTCCCAGATATGCATATTTGTCCACTCGTTCGACGTTGGTTCCGTTTATTAGAAGATTCTCGTTATTTCTTTAAGTTTTCGATATTCTCATAAATTTCGTCTTCTTGACATTCGTTGAAAGACCGTACCCTTTTCATACACAGCTATTCTGGTCACCAGTGTCTGAAGATCTTTAATATTTTCGGATAAGATCACAATGTTGTCCACATATCTAATGTTGTTAATGGGAACTCCATTTACCTTTATTTCAGCTGTTTCACCTTCAAAAGCTTTTTTCAGGACATCTTCGGAGTAGGCAATAAAAAGAATTGGCGACAATACGCATCTCTGTCTCACTCCACGTCCAATTTCAATTTCTTTTGACAGCTGTTCGTTAACACGTACTTTTGCTCGCTGTTTATAGTATAAATTTAATATAATAATGAGGAAGTTGTAGTCAATCTTATTTGATTTCAGAACATTCATTAATTGTTCATGTGCTTACTTTATTGAATGCTTGATTATAGTCAATAAAACATGGGTAAATATCTTGATTGACATCCAGGCATCTTTGTATAGGTATAATAAGTTAAAAAAGAGCATCATGGGTTCCTAGGCCTTCGTAAAAACCAAATTGTATATTAATAACGTATATGCCCAGTTTGTGATATATTCGGTTATGGATGACTTTATGGAAGGCACCTCTAGATATAATTATTGAACCACTCACAATAATGTTTAACAAATGTATTAACCAGGGTTACTGGCCTTATGTATTCCAAATATCAAAAGTAACTTCACTTCATAAAAAAGAAAATAAAAATGCTAGAGACAATTACAGACCTATTACCATAGTACCAACATTAAGTAAAATTTTTGAAATCTTATTATTATTTGGATAACAAATCAATTATATCTAGCTCTCAATTTGGTTTGAGTAAAAAATACTCAACAACTAAAGCTTTATTAAAGTAATAGAACATATTGTTCACGGTCTTGATGCAGGTGAACCTACTATTGGATTAGCGTGTGACCTTACCTTTTAAAATCATATATTACAGGAAGAACACAGATTGTTGCATTTAATAATTAAGAAGCTAATCTTCTACCAGTTTTAACCGGAGTACCACAATGATCAGTTTTGAGACCTCTGCTATTCTTGACACTGAAGCAGGGGTCGCCATGTTGCCGGCAGCCGATTAGTGTCGTCGCGCGTGTTTAAGCTGTTGGGTCGTTTTTCAATTTTGATAGCTTCACAAATAATTTTCGATTGTAAGGAGCGGATGGGGGCGACGGTTTTTGTCGCCCCCATCCATTTAAAAATAGATTTTCGAAATCTATTTTGTGTCCCGTTTGAATATGATATTAACCTATGGCTGAAGTAGTATCGGAATGTTTGACTGATAAAAAATGTCCGTTAATACGTATATAGAGAGTGATTATATATATAGATAAGCAGAATAAGTAAGTCAATTGCTGACATGAAGTATCGGGTTAAACAATATTTTAACCTGATCTGGATTAATCTTGTAAATGTTAAGTTTATAAATAAAATACAAAAAGTACCACCTGTAGTTTTGGAAAGAGTAACATGAAAAATCAGTAGGGTTATCGCAACCAGGCACCAAAAATACAGGTTTTTTTGATTTTAAAAACATATGGCTACCCCAATTTTAGAGAAAGAAATTAAAAAATATGCAAGTAGCTTTTAAATAAAGATACAAAATGATATAATAAAAATTTTAAAAATAAATGATTTAAGTAAATGCTTAATACTTTTCCTAAAAAAACAAATATTAAATTACAAACCTAAAAGAATAAAAATTGTAGGATGCTCCTTGACAATATGGAGCGAAGTTTCATTCCGGAACAGACAACAAATGAATAATCCTGGAAAGAACAATATTATTCCCACGTTAGTGCAATGATTACGCTTAAAATGCCACAATATTTTTTACAAATTCGCTTAAATTCTTTAAAAGTTTAAAGAACATTTAGAAGTTTAAAAAAAAAACATTCATCTTGTTACATTTCACTCCTAGGCCTGCGTGTTCGTGCATCTGTTGCAAATTCCTTATAAAATTGCAATCTCTGAATATTAATAAAATTTACTCGACGAACCACAGGAATTTATGTGCAACGTTGAGACTTGAAGTTGGCACTTTAATATCTGGAACAAGCCTGTAACACTTGCAGTATTCGATATAATGTTCTGGCATAAAAATATACATTCCTACAATGTTTCCAGCAAGAAACTATTAAGATGGTGGTTAAAAATATTTAGGGGATCTCGTGTTTTTCTATAAAGACTTTTTAATATGAGTATTAAAGTTTATGGCGCGCACACAATTTTTTAAATTAAATGTAACGATAAGACTACCAAAATAAAATAATTATTTAAATATAAATTAATAAAGATGTGACGTTTATAACGTTACATGTTAAGTAGACCTTTACCAATGTATTGCACTAAGAATTAGTCTTGTAATTAATTGGTATTGATGAAAATGTGATTGACGCTGAATAAAGTTGTGTTACTGTTTGATTTTATGGGATACATTAAGTGGAAATTTGAAAATTTCCCAGCGTTAAGATTCTTTTTCTTCTTAAAGTGCCTATCCGTTCCGGATGTTGGCGATCATCACGGCTATCTTTACTTTATTTATTGCAGCGCGGAACAGTTCAGTGGTAGTCGTGTTATACCACTTTCGTAAATTTTGAAGCCAGGAAATGCGTCTTCTTCCCGGTCCTCTCTTACCATTTACTTTCCCTTGGAGAATCAACTGGAGAAGGCCGTAACGTTCTTGATTTTTCATTACATGTCCTAGATATTCCAACTTTTTAGTTTTGACGGTCATGAGAATTTCACATTCTTTCCCCATTATATGCAGGACCTCTACATTAGTAACTCTGTCAACCCAGGATATACGTAAGATGCGCCTATAACACCACATTTCGAAAGCTTCGAGCCGATTCATAGATGCAACAGTCAGTGTCTATGCTTCCATTCCGTAGAGCAGAACTGTGAATATGTAGCAGTTCAATAGACGGCATTTTGTTTTTAATGATATGTCTCGACTGTTGAAAATGGTTCTCATTCTAACGAATGCTGCTTTTGCTTTTATTATTCGCTGTTTAATTTGTGTTGAGTGGTCCCATTGCCTATTTAAATTGGTGCCTATATATGTATATTGCTCGACTCTTTCGATATTCTGTTGGTTGATTGTAAGTTGAGCGTTTAGTATTGGTTTTTTACTAATTGTCATAAATTTGGTTTTCTTTATGTTAAGAGCTAGTCCGTATCTGTTGCTGACTTCTGTTATGCGATTTGTTAATATCTGTAAGTCATTCAGATTATCGGCAAAAACTATAGTGTCATCTGCATATCTAATGTTATTCAACCATTCACCGTTTATTAGTATTCCTTTCGCACAACCGTTTAAAGCTTCCTTAAATACCCATTCAGAATAAATGTTGAACAACAATGGAGACAAAATACAGCCCTGTCGTACTCCACGTTCTATTGCAATTTTATCAGTTAACTGGTCTTCTATTTTGATTTTAGCCGTTTGATTGTAGTAAATGTTTCTGATAATTCTAAGATCTTTGTTGTCAATTCCAATTTCTTGCATTAGAGTCATTTATTTGTCATGTTTTACTCTGTCAAATGCCTTCTGGTAATCTATAAAGCATACGTATATGTCACAATTCACATACCTGCATCTCTGAAATAGCACCTGTACAGCAAAAAGGGCCTCCCGTGTTCCCAGAGCATCACGAAATCCGAATTGTGTTCTTGTTAGTTGTTCCTCACATTTTGTATATATTCTTTTGTGAATGACCTTTAGAAATGTTTTAAGTAAATGGCTCACAAGGCTTATAATTCTATAGTCTTCGCACTTTCTCGCATTGGGTTTTTTTGGAAGATTTATAAAAGTTGACACTAACCACTCTTGGGGAACCACGCCCGTATCATATATACTATTAAATATATTTGTCAACCATTTTATGCCATCATAGTCCATAAGTTTTAAGAATTCTGAGTGAAAATTATCAGGGCCTACTGCTTTACCATCTTTGGTGCTTTTGATGGCATATTTTACTTCTTCGACTGTAAATGGTGGTCCAGATTCGCAATTGGTGTTTGTTGTAATACCAGTGTTACTTCGTATATCTTCAAAAGTTTTTTCTACGTATTTAATCCAAATATCTCTTTTATGCTCTATTTCCAGTACTATGTTTCCCTGATTATCTGTCAGGAATCCAGTGTTCTTGTGTTTATATAAGCCTGCCGCTTCTTTAATCTTTTTATGGAGGTTAAATGAATCATGTTTTTGTTGTAATGACTCTATCTCTGTACACTTCGAGCTAAACCAATTTTCTTTTGCTATTTTAATAGCCCTTTTTATTTCGTTATTTATGTTGTTGTAGTAATTCTTATTATCTTTAGCGTTTCTTCTGTCTTCCATCATACATAGAATCTCCTCCGTCATCCATTCCTTTTTATTTGTTCTTTCAGGTTTTAAGTATTTCTCTGTTATTTCTTGACTTACTTTGTGCAAATTTTCTAGTTCTTTATCTGTGTTATCTGTTTCTGTACGGGCCCATGGTTTTTCTGTACGAGCCCACGTTTTTTCTTTTAGGCGTTTTTGTACCTTTTCCTTTACTGTTTTATTTTTCAGTTGGTTAATATCATACTTCATAATTTTTGGTCTTTGAACTTTCTTTAAACTAAGTTTCATTTTGGCGATAAGTGGATTGTGGTCCGAATTTATGTCGGATCCCGGGTACGCTGTAACAGATGTTATAGAGTTTCTAAATCGTTTGTTAATAAGAATATAGTCTATTTGATTTCATACTGTGTGATCTGGAGTATCCTGGGGAGATTTCCACGTATATAGTCGTCTTGGAGGAAGATCATAAAAGGTGTTTGTCACTACGAGCTGTTCTTCAGTTGCAAATTCAATCAAACGGTCTCCGCATTCATTACGTTCCCCTAGACCAAAGGATCCCACAAAATTTCCACTTTGTCCTTTGCCAACTTTGGCATTAAAGTCTCCCATTATTAGTGTTATTTCGTTTTTCCGAATCCTTTTGACAATATTAGTAAGGTCATTGTAAAATTCTTCTATGATTTCTTCTGGGGCGTCCGCTGTAGGAGCGTATACTTGAATAATGTTTGTTTTTATGGGAGTTGTGTTTAGCTGAACTAAGAGCATCCTTTCTGATACAAGTACAAAGTGACTGACACAGTTGGTGATTTTATTATTCATAATTAGGCCCACTCCATTTATATGTTCGTTCTTAAGATTTCCTGAGTAGAATATTTTGTGATCTTTGATAACTCGGTATCCCGTATTTGTCCAGCGCATTTCGCTTATTCCCATAATATTAATCGAGAGTCTTTCCATTTCTTGAATGGCATTATAGATTTTTCCCGCCTCGTACATTGTTCTAACGTTCCATGTACCTATCTTTATGGCTGTTCGCAATACTCTTAGAGATCCATCATCTAGAATGTAGTTTGGTTCGTGAGGATTTCTCTTGATAACGACCTGGAAGGCCTCACGGCGTTAAGATTACATTCTGTTATTACAAAATATATTAGTTAACAACAATACCTGATCTACAACAGCAAATGCTAATTACCTTGAATGCAGAAAAGAAGTTATCAAATTAAAAAACCTTTTTTTAAATAATTTCTAATCCGTAATTCGCAACATGAAATAAATAGTTTATTATCTTACAACTATAGTGATAAAATCCTTGCCTTGACAATAAACTATTCTACATATTACCGCTAGGTAAATAAATTACTAATACCTACTCGCAATTGCAGAAACTAGAAAACCACGCTTTAATTGGGTAAACTGCTCGTAAATTCCGGTCCATATTTGAGGCTTGATTTATCGTCGAATTAATTTAACTGGAATAACTTTGTTCGATGTTTGAAAATAGTTTTATCGCGTTTCGTTCAGGGCGAACCGAAAAGATGGCGAATTTCTAATTAATTCTAATCTACTTGGTTAATTTGATATCCGAAACGTTGTTGAGTTTCCTTAGAGTGTCGCCAAAATTTGTTGGACAACTATTTCGATTGATTAATTGCGATTTAGGGGGTAATTTTGTGATAAAAATACTCTTTGAAGGTTTAACAACGATACAAGCAAAGTGATTTATTAAATTATAAATACATAAATCAAGATGGAGCTTAAAGTCTCTACTATTATTTACATTTTTATATCTTAATCTTAATCACAAAAATTAACAAATACGAGAATTCACGAAAACAGACATCTACTCCAAAGATGTTGACGATGGAGGATTCAAGCTATCAATAAATAGAAACAAAACACATTTATATATATATATATATATATATATATATATATATATATATATATATAACAAAATACTTGCATATGGACAGCACAAACAATACTAATATTAGTGCCCCACTGCCTTGGATAAGAGAAGACTTTGTCCAAACTTGACAAAAAGACTCTAAATTTACTAGATTTAGTCTACTTTCAGTGATGTTAAAGGTTTTTGAAAAACTACCACTAGAAACAGTACAGCTAATCGTCGTAGAACAGGAGCTAATACCTAACCACCAGTTTAGATTTAGAAAACAACACTGAGCAAATTCACCGAATCTGCAACTCCATAAAAAAAGCTTTAGAAGAGAAAAATGCTGTTCTGCAACCTTTTTGTATATCTCCCAGGCTTTTAATAAAGTCTAGCACAATGGTCTACTGTAGTCCTTTCGCTTAACTACTATCTAATCCTCAAATCACATCTTTCTGACCTCCATTTTCTTGTAATTTAAAAAATAGAAAATCAGCAGGAGAGGACAGAATACCGAACCAACTTCTAAAGTACGAAGGACCATATCTGACCAAACAACTAATAAAACTTATCCAAAAAATAATAGAATAAAACACAATTCTTCAAGAATGGAGCCTCCTAATACTTCCCTTCAAAAAGGGAGACAAATTGGACCTGGAAACTTACAGAGGAATTAATTTATTTTTCCACAACACCAAAATTAATAACCAAAGTTATAACAAATAAACTGAATGAAACTATAACAATAGCAAAAGACAAACTAGGTTTTAGGTTGGGAATATCATGCACCGACACTATATTTATAATAAGGCAAGTGCAAGAGAAAGCATTAGAATACAACATACCGGCATATCCATGTTTCATGGACCTTAAAAAGGCATATAATCGGTTTAAATTAAAAGACGTTATCCACTTACTATACGCGCGAGAGATACCTTTAGGAATACTTAATTAAAACGATCGAAAATATCTACCAAAACAACACAATAAAAGTAAAAGTAGAAGAAGAACCAGCCGATCCTATGGAAGCTGACAATGGGATAAGACAGAGATTCCCTGAGTCCTCTATTGTTCAACCTGATTATGGGTGAAATAATAAAAAAAGTAAGAACTAAAAAAGGATACCAAATGGGAGAAAAACAACTTAAAATAATCTGCTATGCAGACGATGCAATACTACTCTCTCAAAGTGAAGATGATTTGCAACTTTTGCTGCACCAATTTAATATATCCGCCAGACAATTTAACATGTTAATTTCCCCAGAAATACAGTGTTACAACAGCAAATGTACTAAGATGTGAATATAAGCTGCTAGGTCAGATAATAGAATAAGTAAATGATATCTAGGAATCATATTATCTAGCTACGGAAATCTCAAAACTAACGTGGAAGATCCCGTAGGCTGCTTGAATGAAACAATATGGTGAAATAAAAATATCGGAAAAGAAACGAAAGTAGAGACCGACCAAATGTGATTCTTTTGGCCAAAGCCGAAGCCGATGCCGAAGTTCGGCCTGTAGGATACTTCAGCCGAAGCCAAAGCCGAAGATGACTAAAAATATACCTATTATATGTTAATAATTTGAATAATGGGCATTATACTTTTATTAACTTATAAGTGATAAACAAAAATATAAAATTAGGAGATAAAAAAGTCAAACATTTATACATTATTTGGTAATAAAAATAACATTAAAATAACATTAAAATAACATTAAAAAACATTAAAGCAAGTGAGTATTTCTGATTACTAGATCTGGTAGTTAATATTCGAAATCAAACATCCTAATATTATACGTAAGAAAAAGAGTCTTTTTAGTCTTAATAGTCAATTAGCAATGCTGCACCCATGAGGTAATAAACTTAAACTGTTGTAAAATATTTGCATTCATAGTCGATGGTCGATGTTTTGCCATTTAGGTATCTATTCAAAACACCAGTATATAAACATTATTTATCAGAATTTTAATACGTGAAAAATGTTCAAATGATTTTTGAGACATCTTGGCCTATTGTTAAAATTTATATCCTACTCACTACCTGACCTTAAAGTTTGTAAAACGTTTTAGTTAAAGGTATAAAATAGGGTGTAAATACTATTCAAATTATCAAAGACTCGCCGAAGCATACCACCTTCGGCGAAACCTTCGGCTTCGCTTTGGCCAAAGCCGAATTTTGGACGAAGGTTTAAATATTGGCCAAAAGTAGCCGAAGCCGATGCTGAAGCCAATTAATCGATCGGTCTCTAAACGAAAGGTAGAATTTATAAAACAGTTATCAGACCAATAATTACATATGCGGCAGAAACACAACCTGACACAGAGGGGCCAAAAAGGATGTTAGAAATAGCAAAGCTGAAAACACTTGGAAAGATTATATAAGCCGAATGACAACAAATATAGTAATAAAGACGGCAAGAGACGGTTCCCCAATAGAAAGACGATCAGTAGGAAGACCACGAATACGATGGCTCATTGAAAAACAGACAGAGTCATATCTATATAACAAGAAGAAGAAGAAAGGATCAGTGCACCACTATATTATATCCAATTAAAGCTGGAGTATCACAGGGTAGTGTCCTTGGTCCTGTTTTCTATCTACTCGATCTTCCTACAAGTCAAAACATGATCACAGTCACATATGCAGACAACACAGCAATCCTGGCGGCTCACTTAAACTCGTAAATCGCCCCGCAACTGCTCCATACCAATTTCTATAAAATGAAGATTTGGTTACAAATGATTAAAAACATGGTAAATTAAAGTAAACAAAACCAAGTCAGTGTTTATAACTTTCACTCGGACGGTTTTACCGTCCCATTAAATAATCAAGTACTACAACAAAAAAATTATGTTAAACACCTAGGTATCCACTTAGACCCCAGATTAACATGGAAGAAACAAATATTCGCGAAAAGAAAATAGTTGTGTCTAAAACTGAGTAAAAAATACTGGCTGATAAGAAAAAGGTCACAACTGAATTTGTACAATAAAATTCTTGTATACAAGTCAGTGATAAAGTCAATATGGAACTATGGAACCCAACTCTCATGATCTGAGTCGACATCCTGAAGATATTCCAATCTAAGACCTTCTGCATTATCACAAATGCAACGTGATACATGCGCAATGAATACATTATTCGCGATTTTCAAATGAAGACTGCCAAAGAGGAAATTGCTAGTAATTCCCAAAAATACTTCAGACGATTGCAAAGCTATTAGTCTTATAAAGTCCCAGGCAAACAGAAGGCAAACAGAACCTTATAAAGCGCCACAACACTAGCGATCTACCAACAAGATTTAAATTTTTTTTTTAAATTTTAAATTTATTATACACATTTATTACTGTCACTGAAAAGTCTCCAGCAAGTTTCTTGTAATTTAATTACAATTTACTTATTGTAATCGCTATTATAGATTGTAAATAAATAGGATATTCCAAATAGCCACTGCTGAGTATATCTAAGTCGCTGACTATTAAAGTCGCCAATCTCCACCTTGGCAAATTTTACAGGAACCGCGAAATTCTGTGGTACCTTTATTTCGGTTAAGATTTTAAGAAAAATTAACATTGGCGATTGTGATACACTACTATATCTTTGGTTACTTTAATACAAATTTCGACGACTCTAGATAAAGTTATTTGAAATGGGTCTAGTTAAATCAAAATGCATTCTTGTCAAAATTTATTTTATTTTAATTTAATTACTCAGACACCGCTATATTTTCTTTACTCTGTGGACCACAAAATGGGTCCTCGTGGTTAGGTACGCTTAATAGATCCATGTTCTGTTAACGTGCTTTATAGTACTAAAACCTTGGATTTTGGAGACAAGTGTTTCCAAAATGAATTTTAAGCAAATTCTTGATGGCTTTTAACTTCTCTCGACTGAAATTTTGTATATTAATGGCTTAAAGTATGGTAAGATTGATACGAGATAACATTTCTTTACATCTTGGTTAAGCTTTGAAACAACGCCCCAGTTGAAACACTAAAATTTTGATTACCTTTTACTAAAATGTCTCCAGGTTTTTTTATGAATTGCTTCAGATAAAGTCATTTATATTCGGTAATTTTAAAATTCCACTGCTTCGTAGCTTTATTGAACTATCAGACTTGGTCTTCCAGTCAAAAAAGGTAAAATCTTGGTCAGCTAACAAAACATCTTTCATCTTTATAATCTTTCATTTCATTATAATATTCTGCAGAATTTGCTACAACTTTAAGTTTTTTTATTTTTTTTTTCAATTAGCCCAAATATCCTATCAGGAGAAATAAAAATAAATGCTCTATAACAGGGAATAATAGCTCCATTGTCTTTATATTTACTGGAGCCCGCTTGCAGATTGCAGAGGCTACATTGCAGAGGCTTACAGATTGGAAGATTTTTCGTATTGGTCCTTAGTCCAGCAAACTGAATGAGTTCTGAGGCCCAAGTGCAGCCTTTGAATATCCCTGAACGACAGTGAGATTATGTAAATAAAGCTGATTGCTGTAGTATGCCTACTGATCTGGCACTTTTGGTAAGGACAGGTTTTTTCTGGAGATTGAAGGAGAAAGTAATTATGTTGGTATTTCCTCCCTTCAGTAAATTATAGATGCCCTAGCTCATAGCTTGTGAATTATTTTTTGACATATTAAATTAGCTTTCTCATCTCCTTCGGATCGTTTAATTTTTTCTTTTAGTAATAAACATGTGAAATACATAGCTGTACGTGGTGTACGAAATCATAAATTAAAATTTTTGTTAAGCATCTCCTGGAAAAACTCTTCCTGGTCCTGTGTTTGTGTTTAAAAGTATTTTAAACATAGTTTTGCCTGTTTTATTACTGAACGTTACTACCAGTCGATAGGTGTTAATGAGACAAATCAAGTGGAGTACATATCTCAAAACTGGAAAAATGGCATTTTGGCGATTTTGATACTAGGCAACTCATCTGGCATGTCAAAGACAAAGTGAAAACTACAAAGAGTAAATAACTACCTGAAGCATAGAAATTGTGGTATGTAGGAAAAAGTAACGTTTTAAAAAAGAATTGTATAATTGCTGATAGAGAAACACAACAACACATTTCACATTTGTACAAAATATAATGCAAGAAAAAATCTTGTATGATAAACTTAAGAAAGTGGTTTGTTTGAAAAACAAACGAAATGTTTAGAATAGCTGTAAATAAGGTTTGAATAGTATTGATGGTATTTATCCTTCGATAGAAAAGAAATATAAAGAACTACATTATTCAAACACAACTAAAATTAAAATATTAATGTAGCCTTTTTATTTAATCAAGTAGGTATCCAATGTTTCAAATACCAGAGATGGTAATAAGAGTTTGTAATAACGTCGACTCAATTGCGGAAGCAAAGAGACAAATTTTCTTACTGTACAATTTATAAATCGATATGTTTATCTTGTCTGGAACTTAATCCGTTTTAAGACATACCACAGTTGTCTCGTTCCATTACAAGTTCCATTATATATTATTATTTTGTTCGTGTTTCTTGCGGAAGAGTTTTTCTTGATAGACAGTTCACAGTCGAGACAATCTTTGTCAAGTAAAGTTGTGGAACTTTTTCTAATTTGACCTAAATAGGTTAGAATAATGCACTGATGTTTTGTGTGTCACTTAGAATAAGTATAAGGGGTGGACTGTGAGATTCTTTAAAAATATTTTTTAGTCAATATCTACTTATTTTATGAAGATATTTACGATAATGTTTTAATTATATTAATATTTTGGTAGATTAGAAGAGAATTGTCACTATATTTTTATCTTTGACACAAATATAGACAATACATCTAAACAAAAAAAAAATAATTTCTCACAAGATGGGCGTCAAAAAGATAAAGGTAATATCGAGTAATATTCTTACGAAATACAATTATCCATATAATGTAAGAAATTAATTTTGCCGCTCGAATTATCATTGTTTTTATTACATTGGTCAAGCTGGACGCACTTTTAAAAGCCGTATCACGTTGCATTAAACTCATATTAAAAGCACAAAAGTTACTTGTATAACGCTGGTATAATAATAGACTTTTTTTACCACTACCTTACGACTTCTCAGAATGTTTAATTCAGCTTGAGCATTTAAAAATACGCTGCTTTACATATCGGCAAAAATAACCCATCCACTATATAATTCATCTAGGTCAGAATGGACCCGTATCGCAAACCGCCAAATATTACCAAAAACGTACTATGCGTATTTGCAGCTGCGTAACCTAATTTTCTATAATTTATTTCGCTTTTTTTCGGCATGTTACGCTGGTCACGTACGTCGTGTCAACTAAATGGAGATTTATAGTGTTACCAAAAAATCCACCTAATTTCTTTATCCTCACGCAGTCTGCGGCGGAACGCGTTGATAGGTTTTAGAAAGGACAAGAAATTGATGTTGAGATCCAAACAAAATATATATACGGTTTTGTAAGTCTCAGTTTTTTTTAAAACAGCGGCGGGCAGATTTTTCTCAGACTGTGTAATCTTTAACATGTCATATTGTACATTACAAACGACTTTTTTTTAGTTTCAAACTGATATAATTTGTAAATTATTTTCGATTCTCTCAAAGTTAATGTTCTCTAGGACGTCCTGTTATTATAGTTTTGGTAGGCTTTATTAATTATAGACGTGTATCAAAATTGTTTCTTCGACTTTATTTAGTCATAAAATACGATGACAATTCTATCTATAAAAAATAGCATACTTGGAAAAATATAGCAAAATAAAAATAATTATTTGGTCAATTTAATAACTCTTGTCTTTAATGATTTTAAATCTAAAAGAAGTTCAGTAGCCATAGTTGTAGCTGCTTCCTTAAAAATGCAGACACGGCTTTTCCATTATAAAAAAAATGAATTTTTAAAATTTAATAAAATAATTTTGTTATTTACTTATTATTTATATTTTAAACAATAATGTTATATTTAAATAATTCAATGACTTATTATTAACGCCACCTGTTAGCGGCACAACAAAGCACACGTTGTTTACTTCTGACGTTCGATATTTTGATAGTAAATTATATTATTTATAAATTTAGTTATATGAACACCGAAGCTGTGTTCATATGGCTGAAATCTGGTTATAGTTGATCAAGTACTGGGGTCTGCAAAAAATCTTCATTTTTGTTTTCATAGTAATCTTAGTTTTGGTGCTTTGAACGCGAAATTTACTATGGAAATAATGACAGCACAAATAATAAAAAATAATAAAAAAGTTTTAAAGTAATATGTTTAAGTTTTACAGTAAAAAATATACTTTTTTCAGGTACAGATCATCCAAATTTCACTGGATCTATCTCATTATGATGCAAATATCTAAGTTATTCTTTCTTTTCATTACTATAATTTGAATTTCTTGGTAAATCGACCAACAGACAACAGACAATCGATCAACGGCATCCTCCCCCCCCCCCTCCCCAACTCATTCCAATATATTCTAGTGAAAACTTCCACCATGAGTGGTTCCACCGTAATACGGTTTTCCCTCCCATACGGTCCATATTTAAAAAAAAAAAATTAAAGTGCGTATCTAAAAATTAATCTTGAGTGATGTTGCATCCTAGATCTTTATATTTATAAGAAAGTTCTTAAATGGCAATTGAATCACAAGCTTTTTTCTGCTCTGTTTAACATCAAATTGAAAACTACGTCTGTCATAAGGTCGTGTATTTGAGGACCAACAAAAATTCCTTCTTTCTACTTCGTTCACTGTGTTCGGAGAAATTTTGTTGTAAGGTGCTGAAATTGTTTACCATTTTTGTGTATAACTATTTCGAAATTTTTCATAAATCCTAACATTACGTGAAGTAGTCTAGTGACACCAGAGGTTTTCTAGAAACATTTTTAAATCCAGGTGTCTTTTCTTTTTGACCAATTTTTGACTACATAATGTTTATCTCTGTTTATCCTCACTGTAAGCTAGTTAGTACAGCTACGACTTTCAGATTAGCACATAAATATACTCCACAACTATTGAAAATAATTTATTTGCTCAAGTAATACCTCCAAATTTGAGAATTGACTTTCATGTTTGTTGCACGTGCGAGGGGTCTTGAAGAGTATCTATTGGCTTCCAAACTAATCTTAAAAGCACTAATAAAATGTCTTTATTCTTCATATTCTTCTGGGCAATTAACTTCTTGAAGAAGCCCTGTAGCATCATTACCTTACACCTTGATAGCTCTAAAGCTGTCACAAGGTCATTCAAATTAAATTGGTTTAGAAAGTAAGATTTTTTGATGGACTTGAAAATCCAGATAAAGTGTAAGCATATGAGGAAGTTTATTCAGAAAGGAAACTTGATTGATCTGTCGACCAGAAATATATTTACCATTCATCTTCTCGTTAGTTTTTGGAGGTTTTGAAAGTAAAGTGCGTTTATCACAAGCAACTAATTTTTTTTTATAGATGGCATGTTTGGATATATAACTTTATTCTTTCTCGAAAAAGTCATGTCGATATCAAAGAACAATTATTTTAATGATTCTGTGGTTTACTCCAAATCATTGACATTACAATCGGCATAGCTTTATGACTTTCTTTAAGCCAACCTCTTAACATTCTTGAGCAACAGGTATAGCACAATATTATTTTGACAGCCAATTTTTATCCTCCCTTTCATCAATAGGAAGTGCAAAATAAAGCTGACAGGCTTCTTTAACCAGATCTGTTAATAATTTTGATTGTGTTTGCAGGGTAATTTAATAACAAATGTAATAAAAACAGTCTGCAGAATTTATACGAATTCGAGACATTTTATAACCTAAAATAAAATCTTGTAGATTAAACTTTTATGCCATACTTTGTGGAAAGCTTTAGCTACATCTAAAAAGACTGTACAACATACTTTCTTTTCTTTTATTGATTTTCAAATTATCTTGTCAATTCTATGTACCTGATCAACCATAGAATGTTTTTTTCTGAAGCTAAATTGGTGGTTAATAATCACTTTTTTCTCTTCTATTATTTATTAGTTTTATTCTTTTAACTGTGCTGTCCTTTTCGGGTCTATTTGACCCAAAAAAAGTTTCAAATCAAAAATCAAAAATCTTCCTGATTTTTTTGATAAAAATTAAGTTGTTACCTATAGCACGTTCGAGTCAATATGACCCACGTATTTAAACCGTTAAAAATTACCTGTGTACGTATGTTTAGTTGGCAGTATTTTATATATTTTCGAACAGTTTGTCAGTCAGGTACGTCTATAAATAGAAAGAAGTTTATGCAAGCTAGAACTTGTAAAAAATGTGTAGTGTAGCTCGTAGCTGGACGATATCATTTAGAAGGGGTGAAATGACGATATCACGTAGAAGGAAGTGGGGGTGATAGCCAAGTGGTAGGCTGGTAGGACACTGATATGCCAAGCGCATTCATTTACATTTCAATTCAAATTTTAGTCTATGTTTGCATGTTAATAATGTTGCATCGAAGAACGCTAACCAAAGATGAGCTTCGCGAGCTCACGAACGTGTCAGAGAGTGATGAGTGCATATCAAAAACAGAAAACAATATAAGTAGTGAGAGCGAGAAAGAAAGTAGTGATGATTCTGCTGTTTCATTCTACGTACAACATCCTGTAGGACCTTCTGTAACAGTTCCTTCAAAAGACGGTAATATCCAGTGGTGTCTCGATCCTTCTTATCAACGCGATCATTTTTCCACGGCCAATGTTATAAATAATGCTCCAGGAGTTACAAGGTAGACATGTACATGAATTTTCGATATCAAAAATTCATTTGACGCACTCTTTTCTGACGTAGCTGCAAACCAAATTATAAATATGACCAACATGGAAGAACAGCGTGTTTTCGGAACCTACAAGAAAGACTTAGATAAAATTGGTTTTTAAGCATACATTGGTCTTTTATTTTTAGCTGAAGTTTTTAAGTCTCACGGCGAATTAACTAAAAGTTTGTGGAATAAAGAAAACAAGTCGTAGTGTATTTCGAGCAACAATGTCCCTGGAAGTATTTACAAAAATTTCGCAAGTAGTACGTTTTGATAACAAGACTACTAGACAGGATAGGAGACGTACTAATAAACTTGCTGCAATACGTAAAATTTGAAAAAAATGAGTAAAAAATCTACCAAAATTTTTTAACCCTGATGAAAAGGTTACCGTCGACGGGCAATTAGTTGCCTTTAGAGACCGCTGTCCCTTCAAACAGTTGATTCCAAGCAAACCAGCACAATATGGCATAAAAATTTGGGCTTTATGTGACAGTAAAAGTTCATATGCTGTAAAATTGCAGATCTATACAGGAAAGGAAGAAGGTGACGCGCCGGAACGGAATCAGGGAATTCGTGTGGTGTGCGACTTGTGTAGTGATTTGAAAGGCCACATTATTATTTGTAATAACTTTTTTACATCATAAAATTTAGGACAACTTCTTATAAAAAGAATTAATACAATGCTGGGGACTATAAGTTTATTTATGCTGAAATGATAAACCCAACTTAACCTAAATCACTTGACAGTTATAACTGTCATGGTAAATTTATTATTATTAGCATCGACTAGAATCTTAAAGTCAACAGTATTTTTAAAACCTTCTACTACAACTGGTGGTAACGTTTTTATCTGTGAATTTGTTTTTCTGCTAGTGCTTCCCATAAGAAGAGAGGATATAATAAAGTATCTTTTCTCTATTTTTATCCACATTGTTTCATTTGATAAATCCTCTTTTTTTGTGTATTTACTGTGACAGCGACTTCTTTTACTATTGCACGTTTTTCTATAACTCCTATTAATTTTCTATAACTCATAAAGTTCATAAAACCTCTTATTATGATGTAACTGCCACACAAAATATTATACGCAAAGCGCAAAATTGTTTAACGAACTTATATGCCCTAAAATGATATTAATCACTCAGTTTTAACCAGAATTATAATATTTGTATGGCAAATAACGCGCTATTCAAACTCAATTAATCGCTGGACGGGTAACCCGTATCATTGTGCGAATCTGAATAAATCATACCAAACAAGAAACAATGTGGAGGCGGTAAAATATTATATGAATAATGAATGTAGAGGATTAGACACTTCTATTACGTCTGTGTTTAAAGGTAATAGAATTAAACAATATGTATACAATCCCACTCAGTTTTTTTTCTACTGAATATGCTGTATACAAGAGGTATTATAAAATAGTAAAAAAAATCATAATTTAAGGAGATGATGAAAGGAATATGTTGTGAACAAACACCGAAATGTTATTTAACAAGTCGCATTTATAGCATGATCAAAGCAAAGAGTGTGTACAGAGCGTTTTCAAACTGCAACTGAGTAGAAACATAAAGCCAGGACGGAGATTCTTAACACACTGTCTGAGTCCTACAACTTGTTTCAGTAGCGTACGAATTATGCAATTTATTAAGGAAATATTTGCTTTGTGTCTTTGCAATGGCTGTATATAAGAGTTTTGACCAGTTTCCTAAGTCTACACTTTGTGGTTCTACGGTTAACCTTCTGCAACTAACATAGGTTTTCTGGACATTGAAGCTAGCATCGCGTAACGGTTAAACAAAACGAAATAAATCCATTCATATGCTGCAAAATGCTATAAATCTACAAAATAAAAGCTTTAAAAATTGAAAACTCTGAAATTGAACACAAAACTCCAACTTTCTGTCAAAAATAATATTATTTATAAAGTTCTATAGTCAATGAAATATTTACTTTTAACTGGATTTAATTAAATTGGTTTTTTATCGAAAATCAAAATCATATTTTTTGGATTTATTACGTTTTGCTCAGTTGCTCCTCATATGACATGTTTTTATAACTTTATACAGTCAACCTCCTAAAATATAGCAACCTAGCACTTGAAGTTAGTCGAAAGGTGCAATAAAGAAATGAACAATCCAACGGAAAGAACATTTTGAGAGTTTTTACGTCGGAAATTTTAATTAAATTTCTTAATTAACGTAATGGCTCAGTCTGGATGTTGAACATGCTAAAATAATCATTCTAATTAGTGAAAGCAAGATATTAAAGATAAAATCTGTGGAACTATTACAAATGAGTTGTTGTTGCGCTTGTATCGGCAAAAACTCTTAACGCCTGAAGACAACAAAAGCGAACAAAACAATTATGTGTACATTTTTTAAACATGTTTCCGTCTTAGGGGATGATTATAATAGTTGAAAATTACGGATATAAAATATTTGAGTTAAATACTATAAAGTATGCCAATTCATTATCACTAATGTCATAAAAGGTCATTACATTATTTTTTTCGAATTCTATATTACCAGGGGTTGATTTTTAAGGGATGAAATAAATCAAATAGGGTTTAAAAATGATAAAGAATATATTAAAGCATCAAAATAACATTTAATTTTATACCTACAAATATTATTCAAATTAATATAGGCTTCATTTTAAACTTTTGTTGTTTTTTTTTAAACTGGGTAGTTTACGAAGGATATACCTAATTTTTATCTTCGTACACTAGACTATATCTGTAGATCTTTCTCTATAAATATTACATATCTTTTTATTTTCAGCCAATTAATATTTCCTTATCACTAGAGCTCGGGAAATGTGCAAAATGCATATTAAGTGCATATTTGCACATTTTGGTATAGAGCATATTTTCAGGTATACCACAATATAGACAAATATTTGAGAACATTAGTAATGCAATTTAGCTAGGTAGATAAAAATATCCCTCGGAAATAACCCTTATTGGTATTAGCATAATATGACAATATGAACAGTAAAACGAGATAAGCCGGTTGCCGGCATTAAATAAAATCATAAATCATAAATCAATATAGTTTTTCCCAAAAGTTTAACAAATTATAACAAATTACCAGAATTTGTATTATAAAACGACAAAATGCAATTGTCATTCTGTCCGTAGTTACAGTTAGTTCAGTTTGGTGTATTCTTAAGTTCAGTACAGTTGTGTTAATTAAAAGTGTTAAGAGTCGGACGAGTCGGATAAAATGATCTGTTCCAGAAAGTCATATGTAAATGCGTTTACTGGAAAGAAGCGGGCGCATCGTTCTGACGGAAATGCGTTTCGGATTCTAGAGGAGGCAACTATTTCGTCCA